>NW_006799948.1:2511209-2567442 GCF_000485575.1 Poecilia formosa | reverse complement strand
CACTGTGTGTCATTTGACATCTTACTACACTGTCATTTGACATCAAACTGCACTGTGTGTCATTTGACATCAAACTGCACTGTTTGTCATTTGACATCAAACTGCACTGTTTGTCTTTTGACATCATTCTGCACTGTTTGTCTTTTGACATCAAACTACACTGTTTGTCTTTTGACATCATTTTTGACATCATACTACACCGTTTGTCATTTGACATCAAACTACACTGTGTGTCATTTGACATCAAACTACACTGTCATTTGACATCATACTACACTGTCTGTCATTTGACATCTTACTACACCGTTTGTCATTTGACATCAAACTACACTGTGTGTCATTTGACATCAAACTGCACTGTGTGTCATTTGACATCAAACTGCATTGTTTGTCATTTGACATCAAACTGCATTGTTTGTCTTTTGACATCATTCTGCACTGTTTGTCTTTTGACATGATTTTTGACATCATACTACACTGTTTGTCTTTTGACATCATACTACACTGTGTGTCATTTGACATCAAACTGCACTGTCTGTCATTTGACATCTTACTACACTGTCTGTCATTTGACATCTTACTACACCGTTTGTCATTTGATATCAAACTACACTGTGTGTCATTTGACATCATACTACACTGTTTGTCTTTTGACATCATTCTACACTGTGTGTCATTTGACATCATACTACACTGTTTGTCTTTTGGCATCATTTTTGACATCATACTACACTGTTTGTCTTTTGACATCATACTACACTGTTTGTCTTTTGACATCATTTTTGACATCATACTACACTGTTTGTCTTTTGACATCAAACTGCACTGTGTGTCATTTGACATCAAACTGCACTGTGTGTCATTTGACATCAAACTACACTGTTTATCTTTTGGCATCATTTTTGACATCATACTACACTGTGTGTCTTTTGACATCATACTACACTTTGTGTCATTTGACATCAAACTACACTGTTTGTCATTTGACATCATTTTTGACATCATCCTACACTGTTTGTCTTTTGACATCATTCTACACTGTCATTTGACATCATACTACACTGTTTGTCTTTTGACATCATACTGCACTGTGTGTCATTTGACATCAAACTGCACTGTGTGTCATTTGATATCAAACTGCACTGTTTGTCTTTTGGCATCATTTTTGACATCATACTACACTGTCATTTGACATCAAACTGCACTGTGTGTCATTTGACATCATACTGAAAACATAGTAAAAATGTCATTGTATAGAATTGATATTGAGGTGAAACGACATGACTTTATATTATATAAAATGAGGCAAAATGGTGCAGTATAGCATGATGTCAAAATTTAGGTAAAACATTGTATAGAAAGACGTTAAAAATAATGCAGACTCAAACTGTTCATTGAAATGATATAAATCATAGTATGATGTTCTAAATGTGAGGCAGTATGTTTTCCCTTCACTATTACTTCTTAATCTGACATGTCAAGGCAACATTTAAGTTACTACTTTTGTCCACCTGTGTATGTTGAAAACATTCTGCCATGTAGGCTTTGAGCTGAAATCATTTTGTCAGACGGCGCTTCCTTCCTGAGCTGTAGTGGCATTTTGACAGCCAGTGATGATAAACATTTCATTTCCGACATCATGTTGCCTTTTCCTCTCTGATTTTTCTTGATGATCGAGCTCAGTCAAGAATTATTTAGACGTCCGTCAGTACAACAAATGACACTCTACTCCTGAAAAAGCGAATTGTACATCAGTGATGGTCTGCCAGCATCATCCTTTAGTAGAAGTCTGGTGTTTGCTTTTTCCTGTCCTGATTTTCATGCAGCCTTGTAATTTTCTTGTTTTGCCTTTTTGTCCAGCGTGACAAAAATGCAAATCTGTATTAAATTAAGAGATTTAAAATCCTAAATAGGAGTTTCCCCTTTTATTAGTGGGGAAAAAGCTGATCACTGGTCCTAAATAAATAAATAGGATTGTTAAGAATTCAATCATGTTTAAGCAGTAGATTGATTGGCTCATTTTACACTTGCAGAAGTGTACTTTGCATCAAAAAACAAGTCAAAGAAAAAGCACAATTTCTGGGTTTTAATACCTTCTGTGTTTTGTTGTATTTAATGGCAATAAAATACTTATTTATTCATTGTTTCAGAAGCCTTACATAAATTTCACATCTAGGCAGCAAATGTAAACTTAAATAACAATAAATAAACCTGTGACCTGCTTTACCATACAGTTTGAAAATGGTGCAAAAAAAAAAACCAAACAAGTTCAGTGTTCTTATTTGACAAGTGCTACTTCTTAAAAGGAAAAAGGCTGGAAATGATTATTTTCTAACTTTCAGTGGGAACACCATCACACCAGTAGCATTCTGGGTAACCTTCCTTACAATGTCCAACAAATTCAGTGCAAGCTGTTCTTATTCTTATGCTAACATAATACATATTGTACAATTTGATCAAGTTCAGACATGATGAATTGAACATCTATCCTCTGGTCATAGCGTGACTTTTTCACCAAAGATGTGTTTCCCTGATCTCAGCGATCACCTGACTGGCCCTCTGCAATGCCTGTTGGAAACAAATGTACTAATTAATAATAAAAGTAAAAATAGGAAGAACTGGATTCCTACACTGGAGGGGTGTGGCATGGTACCTGCAGCATGTCAGCAGCCTCCTTGCGCCGCTGGGCCATGTCTTCAGACTCAGTCAGCAAGTCGTTGAGGAGGCCTGACTTGTATAGCTGTCCGACGAGCTCGCTCTGCAGGCTGTCCTTCACGTGGTTCACCAGGAAGTGCATCACCGCCTTCGGCACGCTGCGGAAGGGGGGCAAAATAAACGGATGGAGATCCTCAACCAACATGACGTCACTGGTGTCACCCTAAAATAATTCTATGACAGTAGAAAGCTTTTGTTTATGCGTCACTTTTGAGTATAAAAAGTGACGCATTTACTGGTTCAAAAGGCTCCATTTTAACTTTTCAAAATTGGAAGGCCAGGAGAACATGCCATTAAAATAAACTTCTAGAAGCACACTGGATTTTTATCAGGGCGTAAAGGCTTAACCTGAGACCCCTGGGCCCACCTGTCCTGGATGTTCTTTCGGACGATGAGGAAATACGACTTGATGAGGCGCTCGATGACCTCGCAGTCCCTCTGCTCCCGTGACGACAGCTTCCTGGCAACCGGGACCGGCTGGGGAAGCAAACCAAAAGGTCCAAACAATGAAAGGAGTTAATTTATGAAAGGTTGAAAAACAATCCAACAATGTGCTTTGCAGGGTGAGGTTTGGTTACCACATCAAGCAAGTTAACAGCTCCCTTCAGTGGACTTCCTGGTCCGGAGCCGGCCGTTTCCTCTCCCTTCTTCAGCATCCCTCTCCAGTTCCCGGTGCCGTCCTGCTCGCCTTGAGGCCCTGCAGCTGCTGCCTAATACACACATACACACACACCCCAAGGGTTAAAAACAAAATAGTTAGGATAGCAACAAGGATTCACAAAAACTGTTTCTGGTGGAACAAGCAGAGAAACAGGTTGGACTGCAGCTAATTTATTCATCTCCAATTTAATCCTACATATCAGGACTGATTGGTGGTTGTTGCAGTGGCAGGTTCATGATGTGGGACGCTTTGTTGCAGGTTTGAATTTATGTTCAAGTCTCAAGAATGAACCCAAGCAACCAAAGATTAAATGGTGTGAGCAAAGCAGTACCACAGCCACGGTGGGATCTACTGCACTAACGCTTGAGATAAAAGTACAGAGATGAAAAAGTCTTTTTAAGTGAAACTGGGCTATCCAGAACTGGAAGTCAAAACGACTAAAAGGTGTGAAGCAGGGCTATGGCAAAGTCATGCTGTGGGGGAACCTGGTTGCTTTAAATGCTGCTGAGAGATTAAAAAAGTCCTACGCTATAAAAAGTAATCCAAGCAGCTTTTTGACATTTGTAAGCAAAGGTAAAATAACAGCTGGACACAAAGAGCCACATAAACCCAACTCAAAATGGGTTAAAAAAAAAAAAGCAAATGAAACCCAACAGTAGATGTCTGGAGTTTGAAGTTAAAAAGTTTAGTCAGTACCACAGGTTCCTGAACTGAGATGTATAACTATATGTCAAGATCAGCAGGGAAAAATTAGCATTTGATGCACAGATGACTTTACAAGTTTACAAAGAATGAAGAAGTCTGTAATTTTCATTAGAGATGCACCAATCAGATGATATCTGTGTTGCACATACCAGTTACTAATGAAATTTGTAATAAAGTCTGCATGTAAACAAAAGAAACGTTTTTCTGCATCCTATCGTAACGGCCAATACTAAACTTCAGATATCAAAATCAGATCTGTGCATCTATATTAGAAAAAAAAAAAAAGTTTCAAATTCACCAATAAAACCCAAACGTGATCTGAACCTCCAAGATCTTCCTAAGATCAAAGAAGCAATAAAAAGCAGAATTAAAAAGTGTTGAGTTGGAAAAACAGGGAAAGAGAGGGAGATTATTATTTTTGGAGGGTTTTCCTGTGGGACGAGCTGTGGTTGAAGAAAAACACGCACACAGCTGTTAGAGCAAGTTCCATCAGGCTGAGGGACAGCAACACATCAGCAGACAAAGATCACAGTGCATGCCAGCAGCTCATGCACATCCATCCACCTAAGCATCCATCCATCCATCCATCCATCCGTGCAGCACCATCAGAACCACAGCCGGCCGGGCGCGGAGCCAGCAGGCTGCAGTTTGTGCCCACCTTGGCACTGTCCACGTCTGTTCCGGACGCAGAGGGCTCGCCAGAAACCGCAGCTGGGCCTGCCGGGCCTTTGCCAACAGACTAGCAGGAATATGAGGGCAGAAATGTGGAAGAGGGGAGGAAAAAAAGAAAGGCTCTGAGAAGATAGAAGAAGAAAAAAAAAAAGACGAGGCTGGCAATGGAAAGTTGAGAAGACTCGGAGAGAATGAGCCTGGAGATTTAGGATTAGATTCCTGGACGGAAACTATCCGGAGCCGTTCGCGTTTGCAGGTCGTCACGCTGTGAGCCGACGCTGCAGATTCCAACCCTAATATTAGAGCAAACGAGCTGCTTTTCTCAAACATTTACCTTATCCCTCGGTACGGCGGCGGGCAGCTCTCTCATCCTGTTCCTCCTCTGCTCCTAGAAAATGAAGAAAATAAGAAAAACGGTAAAAAAAAATTTTTCCAGTCAGATTAAATTAGTGGAGCGAGTACGGACCTCTATGTTGTTATTCATGACTCCGCAGGCGTCTGCAAAGTCTGGGTGCTTGGTGTTGATGTAGGCCAGCTCGATTGCAACAAGGTTGTGAACCTGCAACGAGAAGAATAACTCGTCCTGAACTCTGCAGCCAATCAGACGCAGGCGTCTGGGTGGAGGTTCGTACCATCTCGTTGGTGATGGGGAGTCTCTTCCTCAGGAGGGAGGTGACCACTTCAACGATGGCTTCATGAAGCTTTGGGAATCTCTGCAGCTCCTGACAGATAAAACGGTGTGAACATGAACGCGTCTGTGTGTGTGTGGAGAAGATGACACTGGATGAGTGTTTTCTACCTGGGTGCTGTAGTTGCTGCAGTGCTGGATGATCCGCTGCATCTCCTCGTGAACCAGCTCCACGCAGCGCAGACTGGGCTCCTCCAAACGCTTCACCTGCTTCTTCACCAGCAGCTCGAAGGAAATCTCAGGCACGAACAGGGACGGCCGCGGGCCCTGGCAGGGGGGCGACGGGGGACGGCTTTATTATCAGGGCTACGACTAAAATCAGCTATTCTGACGATTAATCAAATAAAATAAAAAAAAAATAAAAATAAAAAATGGAAGCGAACGCACCGTTGCGTTCCTGATGGCCGTCAGGATGTCGATGGTGCTCAGTCCTCCGAGGGGATCCACGGACTCCAGCGTCCGGCCGAACGTCTCATGGAATATGTAGCAGATCCGGGCCCCGCCGCACCTGAAACGCAGCGGCAGGAGATGATGGAGATGGTTGTCATGTCGACGCTGCGGCATCCGATTCACAACGTCCACCATGTTAAAAGACGAAAAATCTGTGTCTAATAGGTGCTAGATGTCGTCTATTACTCTGCAGTCCGTTTTGTTACTGGTGCCTTGTAAACTGGCCATCACTCCTTTCACACAGATTAATAAATTGGTACAAATTCATCTATAAAACTACAGACGTCACTCAGTCAGTATTTCCAACAATACTTGCACTTTTCGCTGTAATACATTCATTTCTCTCATTAGACCAATCCTCATTTCATTTTGCTGCTAACAATGATGGAAACAATTTGCAAAAAAAAAAAAAACACTGAAACTCACATACGTTCAATACTGACATCAACTTAATAAAAATCACAGGATGTTACCTAATCCTGTCACTATAATCAATAAATCAATTAAAACAAACTCAAACTTATTGTTTCTCTTTTTTTCTCTCTCTCTTTCTACCAAAAACTGGATGATAAAAGTCTTCAATTTGGTGTTTTGGTCTCAATGATTTTGCTTACAAAGACTTTAAAATTCATTGTATTTGTTGCCTTATTCATTTATTTTGGATATTTAAAGCGTCTTCCAGTTGTAGTGTTAAATGTTCATTAGGATTTAAATGTTTTCTTTATTTTGCCGTTATCATTATGTTACTTAAAAATGGTCTCAAAACAACATATTTTATCGTTTATCACTTCTGGAACAAAAATTATCGACCAGACAAATTTGTAATCGTGACAGGCCTAAACATGCCTATTTTTAAAAACTGCTCACTTATGTGTATTCAGTATGAATATGGTTGTAGTTTTTTTTTTCTCCATTCATGACACTTTTCAGTTTTCAGCTGTGATATTTGAATGTTTTCTGAACAGGTCATTGTTCAAAATAAGAATTTGTTCTCAGTCATCTTATCTCGTCTTAAAGGTTAAACAAATACATTAAATCACAAACCGAAGCAGCTGATCCGCTCCTCTTTCCTCACTGGCTCAACAGCACCACCGTGTGGCGGAGCCGCTACTTACAGCTCTGCCGTCTCGATGTACTTGGCCGTGCCCTCGATGGTGTTGCAGTACTCCGTGGCGAACTTGGTGATGAGCTGCAGCAAGGTGGCGCTCTGGTCTTCCACGGGCTCGCCGTAGCTGCTGAGCAGGGACTGGTACTGGGCCGCCAGGACGTTGATCCGTGTCTTCAGCTCCGGGAGGCAGTCTCGGATGTGATGCATCAGTAGCCTGACATTAGCAGAGGAAAGGGCAGAGCGCTTGGCTTTAAATGACAGACATTAGCAATTCTCAGACAGCTCTGGGAAGAAGCCTGCTGTTCCAGGAGGAGCGATGCGGCATTACATCATGTTCTAGATAACAGGGACGGTAAATATGGGAGCTTAAAGCACAAATACAAAACGTGAGAGCTGAATGTCAGAGAGTTGTTTTACAAGTTCTTAGGTTTATTTCAAATAAAAAGAAGAAGAGCCACATAAGAACAAAACAAAAAACATAATTCAGAAGCACTCCTGCCTGGGTGTAATTTGTTGTTGTGGGGGATGTAAGGAGGCTGCTGCGTGCTTGAAGAAATTGAAAAATTGAGCTGAAATTATGAGAATTTATTTTTACTGAGATGACTCAGAGCTGCCTGCAGCAACATCAGCTTCTTCAGAGCCAGAAACGTCGTAGGAGGTGCATATAATGAGTCAATATTTTGTATATCAGATCTATAAAAAAAAAAAAAAGAAAAAAAGAAAAACCTGCATTGTTGTTTTATAATTGATGTTTAGGTTGGAAAAAAAATTATATACATATTTTTTACCTTGGTCTATCTAAAACTGGGTGATTAAGTTAGAGATTAGATTTTTTCAAATCAATAACAGACTATATAAACCTTTCAAAAGTATTTTTAATGATTCTAAAACACTTTAGTGATTGATTCTTTCTGCTGCCATGCATTATGGGCCATGTAGTTTTAGGTTATATATCACCTTATAAAGAACTACAACATATGGAACGACTGAATCTAGCAGGAAAAAAATTACGATAGGAGAAACCAGTCATAAGCAAGCAAACAGATTTAAGTTAAAAGTTAATATGAAATATTATGAAATGGAAAATCTGGATGTTTTTAAACACAAACGCCTTAAATTTAGATACACCCACAGAAACGTTATGTAAATATCATTTAATGTATTTATTTTTGACCTGAAGCTAAAACCTGAGTGAATGCATTTTAAGCATGCATTCATTCATTCAGTGAAATCATTTTTAAAAATGTGTACACAGGCTTTTTCCACATTATTGTGTAGTGACCTTCAGAGACACATAGAAACAGCTACAAAGTCAGCCTTCCATCACCTTAGAATATGTCCTGGATTGAAGAACTAATGTCTCTCGCATTCAATCAAAAAAAGGAAAGTTTTAAAATACCAAACATATCTGCAGTTTAAGTTTTTTCAATGTCTTTGGTTTGATGCAATGTGTGTTTATCTATTTGATCGTTATATTTTAAAAATAGCAGTAAAGACACAGTGGACAAAAAAATCAAAAGGCATAAAGCACAGCGGTGGGAGCAGCTTGATGTGGGACTGCAAATTCTGATCTTTTTACAGCTATAAACTTTTAAAAACGGACTTTTATCATTTTATTCACTGCATCATTGCTGAACCATTTCCTCCAGAGGTGACCTCACCTGTTAAGGGTCCGGGCCAGGTACTTGGTTCCGTTTCTGTTGGCCAGCGACGGGTATTTCTTCTGCAGGAAGGCGTACTCGTCGCGGATGGCGTCGGCCACAGACTTCTTATTGTTGATGTCCAGCTGACTCCTGTGGGTTCAGACCGGAAACGTTTACAGAAAGAAATCTTCATCAACGTATGCCTGAGTTCACTGAAGCTAAGCTAAGAGCAGGGGTGGGAACTATGATGATAGCATCGCATCTGGAAGGACAACAATCTATCCATGATCTGCAAAAAGAGGAAGATTGTCTGTAATGCACATTCTATGCAATAAAGGTCTATGCTTACACATCGGTTTTGTTTCTTTTCCTTCAGCCTCACAAATTAGCTTCTGCTTTTAGGGTTTTAATGATGAAAGCATAAAAAGGCATTAAACTTTTAATATAAAAATAACATTAAAGCCATATTTAGTTGCTGCAATAATAAAAGGTTTTGATTTCACATTAAACTCGTCACCTCCGATATGTAGCATCAGAAACAAGCAGGCGGCAGCAATTACTTTTACTACAAATAATAATAATAATAGACAATTATGCTGAAGATAAACCAACTAATTAATATGATAATCATTCAATTCCATTTAGACACCTAAACATTTTTTAAACCTCAGTTGTGTTTGACTCAAGTTGGCAAAATTATACAAATATTCAAATCGGGAATTTACGGGAAAAAAGAAAACGTATGCGTTTCTTTTCGCCCTAGTGGCTACACATAGCTATGAGGCATTATGGCCACTTTCATGTTTGATAATCAAATGCTGCTCACACCTGTTCACAACTCCAATGATCCCCAGCTTAACAGGAATGACTCTGCCCATCAGGACGTCCATAGCGTCCGTACCGGCATCCATCAGGTCCAACTTGGTCACCACGGCCAGCGTCCTCCTGCCTGATGATTCACATTCATTCAAAAATGAAACCTCGGCGAGGATCGCCGCCGTTTAAAGATCATGTTTTTGCTTTTCGTACCGTCTGGATCCACCTCCCGGGCCACCTTGAGGGCTTCCGAGGTGGCCATGTCCGTGTTGGCCGCCGTGACCGCCAGGATGATGCAGTTGGGGTTGGAGATGTGCTTGAGGATCAGATCTCTTATCTGGATCTCGATGTCTTTGGGCTGATCACCCACAGGCACCTGGAGAGGAGCGGGTCCAGAAGGCAGAGGAGTTGGAGTCAGCTTCCTTCACAGGGCGATGGAAAGGCTCGTCCTGCGGGAGCTGGAAACGGGATGGGTTACCTTGGTGATTCCTGGCAGATCCACCAGCGTGAGGTTGACGACGTGAGGGGAGAAGATCTTCAGGTGAATGGGATCGTCACTGATTCCCTGCAGAGGCACAGGAGTTAGCTCGGCGCGTCGTCACAGAATCAGAAGCAGCAGGACGAGTTTATATTCTCCTGCAGGCTGCGATCAGATGAGGAGTATGTTGTTGTTCGTCTGCCAGGCAGCGGATACCACTCTCTTGAGGATCTTTGTTTTTCTCTCCAGCAGTATATTTATAACTTAATAATTTCATACTACGCTTGAATAATGGATTTCCAAAACACAGCCAGCTCCTGCCAACCCCCCAAACAGTCGTATCATTGAGATGCCTGAGATTAATCAGCTCTAAAGTAACTAAATAAATGTCAGGATCGACTTTAGACACAAAACTCCAGACAGCGACTCAAAAATGAAACATAAACAAGCTGACAAAGTATTCATCTTTTAATAGCTTCTTCTTTTGCAATTAACAATCCAGTGACTTTTACTCTACAGCACTTTGGTGCAGCCAAAGCTGCTTTTAGTTATGAGACTTTATTAAAAATAATAAATGATCCAAATCCTGTTATTTCGGAGGATAAAGTACATTTTCCAACAGAACCCAAAACTGTTTAAAAATTTTCTTTCTTCTGTTAAGGCTAATAAGCGACACCCTGTCCAACAATATTAACACAAACCATCTACTACAACTAAAATATTGCATGTTTAGTCAGTAGTTTAAAATATGTTGAAAAAATAAATCAATAGAATTAAAAGATTTCAAATTTTATCATTTTAAAATATATATATATAATTCTTATTATAAGAGTACTTTTGAATTGATGATTTTTGCCTATGTGATAAACAAATTAACACTATAGATTAGTTTGCAAAAAAAAACAACAACAAAGAATTAATGCCCTTTAAAAAACTGTGGGAAATGTAAACAGAAAATATTTAAAAACAGTGGAAACATGAATAATAAATAAGACAAGAAATTTATATTCAACAAAACTAATTATACGGCTCGTCACCTCCGTTGTCATTATTTCACTCTTTTGTACCTTTGCATATTTTGTTTGCCATGTTCCCAACCTTTGTCGGTTATGAAATACTGTCGTTTTATTTGCCATTGTTATTATTATTATTAGCTCAGTCCTAGCTTTAGCACACGCCCTCTTTTCTTGGAGGAACTTTAACTGTTTCAAAACGTAAGCGCTGGCGATCAGAAATTAGCGTCTCGGGTATAAATCCAGTAAAGGCGAGAGTCTGCATCCATGACATTTGCATAGTTTGGATCGACTTTACAGGAATTATAAAGTCTACCTGCTGAGAAATACTCACTGTTATAGTTTTAATCCTGAAACTTGAAGCATCTTTTTTTTTTCCTGCCTCAGAAAAAAATAATGACTAAACAACTGATTCAAAATCAATAATTTCGTTGCCCCAAATAGCAATATTCATGCTGACAACACAGAGATGAAGTTACTCTCTCAAGAAATACAGATAGACATAAACAAATCACAAGAGACTGAGGGTTTGGTGTATTTACGTTTTGGTGAATGAGGATTCGTGGTAGAATAGCACAAGATAAAGCGACGGATTTATTAAACACAAACAAAAGGCTAAAATAACATTTTGGTTTTCATTTTGTTTTCTAATCGCAGTAACTTTTTGGCCATCAGAAAACACACAAACACACCACCTCTGTCCAAGCTCTCCAACTCACCTTATTATTCCCCGACACTCGCTCCGTTTCATTTTCAATTTCCTGTCGGATTTCATCAAAATCTGAGTAGATCTGCAAAATGAAAAGAAAAAAGGGAGGAAAGCTTCACAACAAGTCACGACCAAGGCCACCGCACTGCTCAGGATTATGTGGAGGAATACCTTATTTTTAGTGTGTAGAAACTTCCCCCACTCGTCCACATCTAAGAGACACAATGAGAAATTGAGCCACAGATATATATATATATATATATATATATATATAAAAACAGTAAAAAAACTACTTAAAGCCAGAAAGAAACAGCTGTGTACAAGAGGCAAATCAAACACAACTAATGCAAGGATCAACATCTGACCAGAGGTAATATTGTGGTTTATCTAAGCAGCTACAAATACGGGAGAGGAGGAGGAAACATGGCTGAGCTACAAGACGCTAAACTCAGCTATTAAAAATACAGACACCTGGAACGCTGTAACTCTGAGACGCTCTGCTTTGCGTTTGCATGTGGTTCGGAAAAGAGTCAGAGAGAGAAAAGTGATTGCTTTACTCCAATCATGTGAGGAACTATTTAAATATATAGTTAAAAAGTTCATCCTATCTAATTCTGCAGGATCAGGATTCCACATTTATTGTATATTCTTACTGTATTTGTTGGATTTAAAATGAAAATGTAGCGGTAAAGTGCATCCTGATGTATAAAACGCTATAAAATTCAAAATGGTGTGTTTATTTATGTTCATTACTGCATTAAATATATTTTCTGTTGACTGGACACCACACATGTCAAGCAAAGATGTGCATTTCCTGCAGGCACCCACCTCCGTCCTCATTTTTCCGGCCGTCTCCAGGATCTACGTGGACCAGCTGAAGGATGAGGGGCCGCCTGGTTACAATGCCAGTCCCACGGGGCAGCAGGTCCCTGCCCACCAGGCTCTCCAGCACAGAGCTCTTTCCACTGCTCTGGAGACATGAAGACATTATAAACACAGCCTGATATGGAAACATATTCAGCCAGGCTGGGGTGTTTGCACTCAGGAACCGACCTGCTTTTAGATAACTGGGGCTAATTTAAGAATGTGGGCTGATAACATTTACCAGTGTGCAGATTTTATCATGTGCATCAGCTCCAATAAAAGCTGTTACATCATAACTATTTTGTCAAGTCTCACTTATTTCAAGGATATAAAAGTGCAATTAAATCAGACACTGTAATATTGGTGCTTCCGCTTCATTCATGCACGTTTGAAGCAAGGTTACAGGGCTACGACTAGCATGACAGCTGCTATCACCAAATAATCACAGGCACAGCTTTTTACCTGAGTCCCCACCACTGCAATCTGCGGCAGCTGGATGATATCGGCCCCCACGGTGTTGAACACATCCTGCAGCTTGTTTATCACGGGGATGAGAGCCTCCATGTTCGCTGGTTAATGGGATTTAAAGAGACTCTATTTCGAGATGGAGCCAAAGTCATTCAATGTCCCCCCGGAACCACCATTGCAACAACGGAGACCGGGTGGAGCTGGGAGTTGCAGTTTCTTCGACCGGGAGCAGCTGAAAGGAAAAGACTACAAGTCAGCTGCTCAGGACGAAAACGCCGAAGCGCATGCGTACACTTCTGTTGTTGGACGGCTAGCTTCGTTAGCTAGCTGGTTTGGATCATTTAACTTTGAAGCACCGACCTGCTTTTAACTACAAAGTTTATGTAACGGGAGCAGAACTTCAATAAGTTTATTTAAGTCATCATGTTGCAGTTTTTGGTGAGTTATATTTTCATAAAGACATCCATAGTTTTGCCAACTTGCTTAAATGATAACTGTTAGCAATACATGCTAATGAGATATCTGTTAAAAGTTAAAAGGCAATCATGAGAAAATACCTGAGATTCTGTCTTTATAGGGTTGAATTAGTTTGTCAAATATGTGTGCTACTAGCAATATGTATGCCATAAATAGATTTAGATAATCTGAAAGACCAGTAAATTAACTTTTTAAAATGGCAGCAAGTTAGGTATGTATTGTAAAAGATTGAGTAAAAAACATTGAAAATGTTAAAAATTGACACCCCATTAATACGACTTAATTTTCGTTTGAAGCTAAATTATCATTTGTGAATTATGTCTAGTTTGGTGGATATATTGTCAGTTTATTAATCAGTTGGAAATTTTGTCAGCGCAAGGTGAATATTCTTGATCTGAAGGGGGGGAAAAATGCTACAATTACAAGAAAGTTTTCTTTACAAAGTTGGTGTAACAAAGTCTTTCTGTGTAAAAACTGTTTTCTATTATGCCTTTTATTTTTCTACTGTAGACAGTAACGTGAGCAGACATCCTCCAAAAGCAGCGACTATGTGTTTTGAATTACCCAACATGGAAATGAATAACGGCTCTACTTCTTTGTTTACAGGCTGGCTTCACTTTGGGGAATGTCGTGGGGATGTACCTTGCTCAAAATTATGAAGTAAGTTATGTTTATTTGTTTCATTAAAAATTACATTTCCAGACTGCTCATACTGGGAAAAAACCCCTAATGTTTCTCTTTTTTTGCTAATTGCTATTTCTATTTAAATGTTCTGTTGCCAATATTAACCTAGATTCTGACCCCTGTAGGTTCCCAACATAGCCAAGAAAATCGAAGCTTTTAAGAAGGACGTGGAGGCCAAGAAGAAGCCCCCAGAGTGAGCAAAGCTGGACTGTGCTTCAAGGAAGAGGAGACATCTTCTGCAGAGATTATTTATCCACAGGGTTATATTGGCTCAGGGGGTGTGTGGATTCGCTACAGGATTATTTGACATGAGTAAAAGCATAAGCAGTTCCAGAAGCAGTATTTGTTTCCCTCCTCTGTAGTAAATCCTTGTTCCCATTGAAGTTTTCCTCCTTGGGTAAATTGCCTAGAAACTTGATTTAACGAATAATGCAGCTAACTGGTGGGATCACTTTAAAGTCTGATTTGCCAGCACTGGTCGCCTGTTTTTTTTGGGGGGTTTTTTGTATAATGCAGTGTGATGATAATGTTTAAAGTGCATTGAGATGTACAACATAATTTAACTACAGTCTGAATTTTTAGTAACAACTGCCAAACATTTTGCTACACCTTCACAAACATTGTTCTCATTCCTCAAGCCTACAATAAAGTTACAGAAAATGACATTAAAACATCGTCTCATTCCTTTGAGCATCAACTCTTGCACTAAAAATGCTCTTTCAACAGATGGTGCTATAACCCTTTAATGTTTGGCAGATCTTATCTGTCTTTTCTTCTGTTTTGTTCCCTTCTTTTGGGAATTTGGCCACCCAAACCCTCTGCACTCCAGACAGTCTGGTGCATTGTGGGACATGTAGTAGAGGTTCTCCATGGCTGCACGGCTGAGGATGTTCTCCTCCATCTTGTTGCATTTGGAAGAAGGTTTCTTTTTTAGTGTTTTTGGACTCCTGGTCGTCTTGGCAGACTTCGATTTGCTAGAAAATAAAAAGTAATTGTTCTTAATATATGATTGACAGGTATACCTATAGGCTTTTTAAAATAACTTTGAATACTTTGCCATAGCAGAAGATATTTTACATTTCTGGAAGAGACATCACATATAAGATGAATAAGAAAATAAGTTAAAAGTATAGAGGTAAAAAAAAAAACTAAAATAATTCTTACCAGTGGTTGTCTTGGCACGGTTCGGAGTGGCAACCAAATGGTGAGATGGTGATACTCCGCTTGTTTACAACCTGTTGTCATGGAGACCGCAGACACTGGACTGAATGAAGCGACTGGCCTTTCTCACAGACCTCTACATTTCTTCATTGAATCCAAGAGACGGCAAACCTCCCACCCCAACTCGCAGCGCCACTCTAACCTCATTACAAAGTCTTAACAATTGAAAATGCATCAACTGAAGTGAAAAGTAGTAGAAAAATTTGCATTTTAAGACAAAGAATATACTGAAACCAGGCATTACTTTCAGTTTTATTTGCAGGGCACTGTGAAGTGGGGTTTTGTCATTTGAAAGATGATGGCTTTCTTTGGCGGCGTAGGTCACGACCCGTCTCTGTAGCCCTTCCGTTCACATTGTTAAAGTGTAGTTTTGACATCATTTCAACAGAAAAATACATTCGGCATATTGGAAAATATCTGAACACCATGCAGCAGCTCTTGGATCTCAATCAACCATGCATTTCAAATAAATACACATTTGCATGCAGTCACTTCAGAATTGAAAAAGAAAAAAAAGAAAAAAAATCCAATATGGACCCGAGAAAACGCTCAAGTTGTGACACACACAACCCCAACTACAGTGACCACTTCGAGAGATCATCTGACATCAAGTGCGCGTGTGCTTTAGTGCATGTGTGGTAACGGTTTGGAATCGATACACAAAACGAGATATCAAAAATACGACTTCGTCGTCTGCATAGAGCTGGAGATTCAATTACAGTCAATAGCAGAGCTCCACATGTTTTAGCCCTTCAGGGTAAACGGATCATGCGGCGCTCCGCCGGGGCCTTACTGGGTGGTTATGAGGTGGACGATCATGCGGATGATGCGGGAACCTCGGGGGCAGCTGCACAGGTCCATGCTCGGGTTCCTGATTTTGTCTTCCAGCAGCTGGTCCAGCTCCCAGCGCAGCTCCTTTACCAGCTCAGCCACCTGGAAAACACACACACACACAGGTTGGTATTCTCAAGAATTTGGGATCAAGTTATTTTATTTAATCCGTAACAGTTTGTCCGACCTGATGAGACGCTGCTGCGAACCGGATCCAGCCGTCGTCCAGAGAGATGACGAACTCCCCTTTGTGGAGCTCCACGTTGACCTGACCGCCTCCGAACAGCACCAGTGGGTAGACGCACACCATGCTGCAGTCTCTGATGAAGACGCGGCTCGTCTTCACCTTCTCGTGGTAAACCAGGTAGGGGCTGTCGTAATGGCGCACCTGAGAGTTGAAAGAATCACGTTTTTTTTTTTTTTTGGTCTGAGCCAACCTCGGCGGTTCCCTGCGGCTCAAGGTTACCGTGTAGTTGACGGACGAGGGGTGGATGTGGACGCAGCCGTCGCTCTTTGTCATGAAGCGCAGCTCGTTGGCTTTCGGTTGCATCTTCATGGCGCCCTTGCTGGTCATCTTGTAATTCCCCTGAGGAGCTCGAACCTGGATCGACCGAAAACATCGAGCTTCAGCTCATAAAAGAACCTTTTTAAAACTACTGGGAGCAGAAAACATTGAAGGACAATCACCTGGACCACGTTTGGATAGAGAGCTGCGCACAGCATTGCAGACATCAGGCGGATGTTTTCTGAGTTAAGGTTGGCCTGGGAAGCAAAATATGACAAATTTCAAAGAGGCGTTCTTCACATTTAAAGCAAAACGATGGATTCAGTGTGTGTGTGTGTGTGTGACTCACCTCAGGCCCAGTAGCCTCCAAAACACCATCCGCTCCCTGTGAGGATAAGCGTTCAATAACCCTGGCCCTCAATCCCTCTTTAATGAAGCCGATGTCTGACAGCAGCTCCGCAAACTGCCTCTTCAGGCTGGCGATCTCCTGGACAGGGAGCAAAGTTTAAGATGTTTAAAGAGTTTATTTCACAACACGATCCCAAACTTTTATCTAAGAAGTTTGTGATTTCTGACCTGTAAACTGCGCCAGGACAGGAAGTTCTCCCTACAGTAGCGGAAGCCGGCCTGGTTACCGCTCTTTGCAGCGCAGCACCAACCCTGCCGAGGAGGGAGAGGATCCGTTGCACAATCTATACCGTTCCAAAACTCACATTCCCAGATATTTCTATCCTATGTTGTTGCTGCATCATAAGACAGTGGATTGCTTTTTTACACAGAAGCAGCAGATTTAAAACACAGATGGTGGGAAAGGTAATTAGACTGTGTAATGCCATTCATACTTCGTAGAAAAAAAAAAAAAAAGTCAGTACCTTGTATGCCTGTAACAAAGCCAGATGGTCACTGTTAGCCACTGCAAAGCCAAGTTTCTTCTCACTGGCTTCCTCTCTCTTATCCCAAGGTGACACCTGGAAATAGCCCAAATGCACAAAGTCTTCAGGAATCAGGATGTTGAATTGTTTTTTTGTTTTTTTTTTCATATTAGAGATTAGCTCCACGTAGTTGTGATTCACATCGTAAAGAAAATCCTGCTTACAAACGGTGATTTAAAGGCCAGACTGGCTGCGATGGTGAGCGCCGGGTCGAGGCAGCGGAAGATGGCACCGAACAGCATGAGTTTCCCGATGCGCACGTCGACGGGCAGGCAGGCCAGGTGGTAGCCCAGCGGGGTCAGCTTCTCGTCCGGGGTCAGAGCTCCCAGGTCCTGGAGGCGCTGCCTGGCTGCGTCCTGGCTCCCCTCGGCCGGCGGCTCGATGAGCCGAGAGAAGACGGACTCCAGCTGCTGCTCGGCGAACAAGTCCAGGATCTTAATTCTGTCACGGAAAGAGCAGGAAATGCGAGTTAGAATTTAAAAACTCCGCTTTAACAAAAGGAGTAAAACCGGGAAGCAGACGGACGGACCGGAGGCAGAGCTGCTCCAGGGGAACTCTCTGGATCTCGGGCAGCTGCTGCTCAGCCAGCTGGTGGCGGAAGCAGTGGCTGGTGAAGAGGTGGAAGCAAACCCCAGAGGCCACTCGGCCCGCTCGACCTTTCCTCTGCAGTGCGTTGGCCCGGGACACCCATGAGTCCTCCAGGCTCTCCATGCTCTTGGAAGCATCATACCTGAGAGAACAGGCAGCGCAACACGGACTCGTCTCAAAACCGTTTTTTTAAAAAAAAAGGATTCATCTGTTTAATCTAATCTAACCCCACCTCTTTTCCTTCATCTTTCCAGAGTCGATGACGTAAACCACGTCGTCGATGGTTACCGAGGTCTCCGCGATGTTGGTGGAGATGATGATCTTGGTGACGCCCTCGGGGGGGCGGCTGAAGACGGCCTGCTGCTCCTCGTTGGACAGGGTGGAGTGGAGAGGGTAGACAACGCATCTAGTGTGTGTGTGTGTGTGTGTGTGTGTGTGTGTGTGTGCGCGACAAACACAAAAACTGAACATTGTGGATCTTTTATAAAACGGAGAATCATGTAATTCAGTGAATTCACAGGATGTGCAAAAAGCCTTAGAATAAGTGAACCTTTCATTGCTGGAGCGATCATCTTAAACTGAGTACTACTCTAGATTCTTAACTTAAAAAAGAGAATGGGTTTTAAGTAAATGTTTATGTTTATTTTAAGGGATTCTTGCCATTTTTCTTAAAGACAATAATTTCGCCCACTGACTAAACATCCAAAAATTATTTTGCTGCACAAACAGCAGGATTTAATGTCGGTAAATGTTCTGTTTCTGTAAAGCTCACAAAAAAAATAATAAAAAAATTGCACTTTAAAAAAAACAAACAATTGTAATAAAAGTCCCAAACCTGGTGGCGCGTCTGTTGTTGAATATCCTGTTGGACTGCAGCTGCTCGTAAAGCATCTTAATCTCAGCGAGGCCTGGCATAAACACCAACACAGCACCTGCAATCAAACCAATAAAAGTTGTTTAAAATATTAAGAATGTCACCGTTTTACAAAGAGCAGCACAAAGTGTCCTGACTGGCTCTGAAAAACTCTGACCTGGTGGGTAGTTGTGTTGTCCGTCCACTATCCACTCCAGCAGGCTCTCCACCAAGTCCATGTTGATCTTGTCCAGGTCCATGGCAGCGATAGTTTTAAGGACAGATTTCTTTGTGTCTGTAGGAGCAAAGTGGATCATTAACACCCTGACAGAACCTAGAAGCTGAACAATTTCTGCTAAACTCACCTTTGTATCTAACGGTGAGCTCCTGCAGGCTGAGCTGCTGGTCTGGGATCGAATCTTTGACAAAATCTTTCTTGCAGAAAGACATGAAGTTCCACACGTCGTCGCCCAAGTCGTCCACCGCGTCCCTCACGCCTCCTCGGCCGCTTGCAGAAGACGAGTTCTGTTTTCCTGAGCGCATGAAAGGGCTGCCATCTTCTATGACGTAGCTGGAAACATAAATGAAACAAAGGATTAGGGGGCAGAGGTCAGATGGAGCAATGGATGGACAGATAATACAAACAGACAAATAAAGGAGAAAACAAGAAAAAAAGACAGGAAATAAAAAGAGAATGAATGAATGAATGACAGAAAAAAACAGAAAAAAAGAGAAAGTAAAAGTCAGACAATGGAAAGAAAAACAGAGAAAGAAACAAAGACAGAAACCAAGAAAGGAAGACAAATGGAATAAAGAGTAAAATGTGAAAATTCAAACATTTCATTTCATCCAGACCTGGAAAATCTCAAATCAAATGCCAGGCTTTTCTAGACTATTTAGCTAGAAGAAAAGTGAAGATTATTACCCAGTTTTAGCAATGGCATCTTCAAGAAAAAACTGATCAACAGGGAATGTACGACCTGGAGGAGAGGAACATTTAGATTAGACACATTAAAGTTCCACATTCAAGTTATGCACTGTGGACCAGAGTCCGTACCGGGTATATGGATAGTAGGACAGTTGTAGAAATACTCTGAGAAGAGGTTGGCATTGAGAGTGGCACTCATTAGAATAATCTTCAGGTCTTGCCTCTTTGTAATAAGGTCCTTAAGCACCAACAGCAGGAAGTCGCTGTGTGGAAAAAAAAAAAGAAACAACAGAAGACGTAAAGAAAACATGAAGACTCTGCACAGGGTAGAACATTCATCTGAGTTCAGTAAGCTGACCTCTCCTCTGTCCGCTCATGCACCTCATCCACAATAACGTGCGACACTCCTCTCAGGTCTGCGTCGCCCTCCAGTCTTCTGAGCAGAACGCCTGTGGTGCAGTACAGCAGCCGGGTGGCCGACGTCTGGAAAATGTAGGAAAGAAAGAGATTTATCTTCTCTGCACGGTGGAAGGTATCCACATTTGGGTTTCCTCTGCATGTAATCAGAGTTTGAAATGAGGTTAAACGTCATGAAATGTTAAAATCCTGCACATGCACCTACTAATGGAATATAAACCAGGATATGTGCATACCCTGACGCTTTCCAGGCGGATCTGGTAGCCCACAGAGTTCCCCAGACACTCGGCCCGCTCCTGTGCGACTCTCTGAGCCACAGAGATGGCAGAAATCCGCCGAGGCTGAGTGCAGATGATGTTGGCCACCTTTCCAGCAGGACCGGCCAAAGAGGAGTCCAGGATGAACTGAGGAATCTGAGTGGTCTTACCACACCTGGAAAGAAGGAGACGTTTTAAAAATGCACAGAGAACAGAAACACGACAGATGAAGAGCGTCGCCTTACCCGGTCATCCCGCTGATCACCAGAACCTGGCAGCTGTCCAACTCATCCAGGATGTTCTCTTTCTCCTGCCAAGCCGGGAGGTTCCTCCTCTGCTCCATCATAGACTTAAAGCGCCTGGAAGACTGGAATGAAGGAGAAAGACAAGTCTAAAAGTTAGAATCCTGAGAAAAAGAAAAATCAGAATTCTGAGATTAAAGTCCGAAGTCTGAGTTTAAAGTCAGAATTTGGAGAGAGAAAAAAAAAGTCATTTGGAGAAAAAAACTTAGAAGCTGGAGAAAAAGATGTCAGAAATTGGAGGGGAAAAAAAACACCAGAATTAGAAAAAAAGTCAGAATTTGGAGAAGAAGAAAAAACGCAAACATTGTAATTTGAAGAAAAACTTTCAGAAAATGGAGGAAAAACATTTTTGGAGAAAGAAAGTCAGAATATTGACATTAAAGTCAGAATTCAGTTTTTATTAGTGGTCCTGATCATCTTCCGTACCAAAGTACATGAATGGACACCTTTCTACAGTTATGGCAAATGTGGTTTTGACACAAAATAAAATCACCTGTTTCTTTCCAAATGATAGTTTAGATAAAAAACCTTAAATTAAAAAATTACTTTTTGGCAAAAAACAACTTGGGCCATTGTTGTACGAAGGGGACGATGTAAAGTTTCTGATGCTTTCTACCTGTTTTCTCTGGAAGTCTCGACAAAGCTTGCCATTTTCTTGCAGGAGGTTCTCAGTTTTCTGACTGTGCTTGCTCTCCATCTTCTTCCTCAGGTTGACGTAGCTCTCGGTCTCCACTGGGACGTCTTTCACCTCCACCTCCTCCTCAGGCTCCTCAGCCTCTCCAGTCTCTTTTACTGGAAGGAAGAACAGGCATCAAAAGCGAAACAACAAACGTCAGATGTCTGCGGACCTGGATGACTCACTTTCTGCGGGTTTCTGGGTTGCTGGCGGAGCGGCCCTCCTGCTGATGGTGCTGCTGGTTCTGCTCTTTGCGATGCCGAGAGGATTCGGTTGTGGTGCCACCACAGGAGGCGGCGTGCTGTACTTGTGATGCCCGACGGCCAGAAGCTCCTTCATACTCGGCTCGTCCTCGCAGAGGGTGATCAGGGTGTAAACAACGGGCTCGCCACTCTTCGCTGCAGCTAGCGCTTCTCCAAACAGCTTCTCGGTGACACTGAGTCTCCCCGCGGCTGCCACCGACTCGTCGTTGGTGCTGAAGGCGACTATCGGCGCCTGGTGAGGGTAACGGTTTCCCTTCGGGAAGCGGACCTCCAGCTCGTACTCAGGAGGAGAGTAGCTGGTGAAGCCGGGCTGGCTCGGCGCCTTTGGGTCCGAGGAGCCCGCCCCAGACTTCTCTCTGCCTGGAATCTCGTGTCTGAACCGGCATTTGTCGCCGAAGCGGCAGCCGCGGTCTTTGAGGTAGAATTTACAAACGTTGCGGCTGTTCTTGCCCGCGGCGTCGCCTCCATTTCTGGCCGGTTTGTCAGAGAGGAAGGGGACGTCCAGAGACACCGTCCACACGGCGTTGGCGATGCGCTCGTTGAAACGGTCGCCGTAAATGGCGGCCAACGCCAGCGCTTCCTCCTGACGCTGGCTCAGGCATTCGTCCATCGGCACCCCCTGGAGGCCGTCAGGGGAAACCGCTTTCTGTCCGAAGCGTTCGCTGAAGACCTGGAGGAGGAGATGCTCTAGAGTCGCCCCGAATTCTCCTGTGCCGGACTCCAGAGCCTGTTTGCTTCTCTCCCTGTCGAAGCCGTATCTTTAAAAAGGAACAGAAAAATGTTATGAAAAAATTAATTATAAATAATAAAATAAATAAAAGTGGTTTAGAGCAGCAAGTGTTACTAGAGTTTTAGTTAAAAATCTAGTAAAGGAAATGAGTTGTAACTTAAAAAAAAAAAAAAAATCATATTATTTTGATTATGTTTAAAATGAACAACACAGAACTTTGGATAAATAAGAATGGATCTGTTTTAATTTTTGGGATGTTGATGTTCATGGAAAATTATCTTAAAAAAAAAAGTCTAACCTGACAAAAACAGATGTACATCATGTTACTGGGACCTTTAATGTCATTCTGTTGTGGAAATTCAATTAATTATTCAATGAAAGACTGAAAACCTGCTTAAGCCTAGATCTGGTATTATATTTATAATTAAAGATGTTAGTAGAAGGAAGGAAAAAGGGATGAAAGAAAAGGAGGAAGAAAGAAGGACAAAGAAACACACAGATGATAATATCAGAAATAAAGTTTGAAAAATCAAATACTGAGTAAAAATACTTTGTTTAAAGTCCAAACTTTCCCAGAGTCTTAATAGAAACTGGTTAATTTCAGGAGCAGCTCGGGTTTCAGGTTTCAACCCTGTTTGACCTTAAAACAAACTTTCTGATGTGATCACCTGCAGAGCTTCCCGACAGCAAATAAGGAGATGACGGGTTCAGGTGTGGGTCGCTCCTTCTCTTCCTCCTCCTCTTCTTCCTCCTCTGGGTAATAAGCAGGGCTCTCATCTCGCTCCACAGGCTCATCGTTAGTGACCCAAAACTGACCTTCCTCACGGGGATCCAGCTCATCATATTCCTCCTCCTCTTCTTCTGAATAATCAGAGCCAGACTCCCTGATGCAAACAGAGTCCTATGTTTGTTCCGAATAACAAATAAAACAACAACAACAGAAGCGTAGACTCACTCATAAGGCTCGTCAAAATCCTGCGTCTGCAGCTCCCGCAGCAACTCCTTGAGCTGTTCTTGGTTCTCATTGGTCATGAAGATCCTCTGCAAGGGCATGCTGCTCGCCTCGGGCCTGCTGCCGTCGCCTGCTTTCAGAGGGACCCTGGTGCTCACCAGGGACCTGGGGAGGGGCTTCCTGTCGCCCTTCGAGTCCCTTCGGCGATCGTTAAATCCCCATCCTCGTCCCGCATCTCTCCCCCTTCCACGCCCGCCGCCGCCGCCGCCGCCGCCGCCGCCTCCGCCGCCTCGTCCTTTTCCAGGTCTGAAGAGACAGAAGTTCAGGGAAAGCAAAGCTGATAATGTGATAAGTGATGCCGTGAATACCTGCTGGAGCGAGAGGGTCCAAAATCGAGGCTGAAATCATAATCGTCGTCATCCCAGTGACCGGCAGCTCCTCCTCCCTTCCGGCTTCCACCTCCGCCACCTCCGCCTCCTCTGGGCTTGTTAAACCTTCCTCCTCCTCTGTTTGGCTTCCCTCCTCTTCTCCTGGCGTTCATCTTTCTGCTCCGACACACACAGTCAGTGTAAAAAAAAACAAAACATGCAGGATTTCTCCAAATAAACTCCCTTAAACTTCAAAGTAAGCAAACCTTCAGTCAGTGTTCCTTCATGGCTGCGAACCATCTGTGAACGGAGACAGAAAAAGAGCAGATTGGATGTGTGTGTTTTCAGCTTTAAAAGCAAGAAAAAGAAAAAAACAGAAAGGCAGCCTGGAATCCTGGAAACAGCAGCAGAGACGGGAGATAGACGCAGAGCGAGGCGGTTACTGTACGGGCACGACGGAGCGGAGAGTGGCTTATAGCTGAGGGGGGATTTTCAATTCAAGTGCAAAGCAATGAGATGGTGGCTGACACACAACGCTGTTGGCTGCAATTATGCAATCAAACCGCGGAGCAACAACTCCAGTAGGGCCGCGCAGCCCAGAGGCAAAGCGGCTGCTCAGGTGTATTATTAGCAAAAAGAGTTGTGAGGGCACAATCATGGGGAAGGTTAGAAATACTTCAGAGAGTTAAGAAACGTCAGATGGTGGGTCGGTTGTCATTGTAACGCATGAAGTTTGTACTTTTTTTTTTAATTTAGGTTTTTCATACACACCAAGTTTTAATTCCGCAGTGCAATCAGGTTGAGTTGTACACATTATCTACACTTTTTTCTTTCAATCAATTCAACTATCAAACTTTATCTAAAAATTTATTGTCAAATTTTAATAGTTTAACAGCTCTACATCGGCTTTTATAATAATAATAATAATATATTTTATTTGTGTAGTGCTTTTCTAAACAGACACTTTACAGGAAACAAGTAAAATTACAAACAGAACATTAAGTACATAAAACTAAATCATAAAAACCTTAAATAAATAGCACATTAATAAGCATAAAACAGGACCATAATCATACATTAAAAGCTGTTTGGAAACTGTTTTGAGATGTGATTTTTATTTTTGTAGAAGATTTAATTGAGTTCTAGTGTCTACAGAAATGCTGCAAAGTAAAAATCAAACTAACATCATCAAGATTGAATTTGCTCCGGTCACACTTCAGCATTATTAGGAAAAGGTATTAAATGCAAGGCTAGTAAAGTATTAAGAATAGTAAATTTATCTTTACTATTCTTATTATTGCACAAACTATATATAATTAGTCATTTTATTATTATTCCTGCTGCTTTAGGGTTGCTATTTTAGAAATATTAACCATTTCTTAATCTGTCTTTCCTCATGGACATACAGTTACTCCAATATTAACCTACAGCTAAATTTAATTAATATAGTCTCTTTGGCTTAGCTCTTTTGTCTTCAAACTGTTTCGTGTTTTTTGTATGTCAAAAATATTTTTTTTTAAAAATCTTAAGTGGTTGTAATCAAAACTTTTACTGTTAAAATTGTGGGTTTTTTATTTGATTTTTTTTTTTTTACATTTAATTTTAAAGCAGACTCAGTCTAAACTTTTACAGTTCCTATTTATTACGTTCTCTTTTTTTACATGTAGCTGAATAAGACTAAAAATGTATATGATGTCTTTCTATACTGAATATAATATGTTTCAGGGGTAAATGTGATTTTAAAATGTGTTAAAGCAATCATGAGCACTGAGTGTTCTTAAGGAGACATCGAGTCCAGTTTACTACCACTAACCTCAGATGTTCATGGTGGTGGTCGATTAACTTGACCTCATTATTAATTTAAAACAACAAGCATTCCAATTTGAGAATACGTTCAGCTTTTTCATGATTAACCCCAATTAAATCATATTTACTGAGTGAGAATTTGTTTGAGGGTTTAAGGAAATGTTCTACGTTGTACTCAAAATTAATTTAATGTAAGGGAACTTGATTAAATGACTTCAATAAATATTATCTGCCAGCAAGAGGTCGACTAGAGTTATTTAAGTGGGATCAGAAGACATAATGTTTCGTGTACAGCACAAGTTAACATGTCAAAAACAAAGACCATCATACGCATCAACTAAAAAACTATGTAGAAAAAAAAAAGTTTGAATGGAAATAGTACACAAATTAAAAAATATATGATAATTGACACTTTATACTATGAAGTTAATAGTTCATCAAAATACGTACCTACTATGAGAAATAAACTGTACAAGGTCTCGGTATATGTGTGAGAAAAGGTTTGTTTACGAATGCGAAATTAGCGTACCCAGAGCCCAACCATATTGTTAGCTAACAAGCTAACAGCTAGCACGCTCTTAACTTCCACTGTAGCATGCTAGGCTATGTGTTAAAGATTTCCTCACAACCCAGACTCTCATGTTTCACAGTTTAGGATTAACCTAAACGTCTGAAACGTATCATAACCGATAAAGCCGACGATGCAACCTTTCAGAAAAGAACTTTTAAAATGTGAACATACCTGAAACAGCAGCTCCAACACCCTCCGCCCCCCGGCACAGTACATTCTCTTTCATTGGCCGAAGTTCGGAGTTCAGACTTTCTTTTCCGGTTCTTGTGTTGCATAACTGTAGTTTTTAAACCACTCTTAAGTTACTTATAACATTTGGCATTATACAAGTATAGCAGTAATATCAATTTTCATGAAACAATACCTTAAAAAAATATACATTTTTCAACTACGTCAGAGGAAGCAGTGGGCGGGATTTAAAATCAAGTCCCTCCCCCTAACTGTTGTGATTGGTCCTTGATTCTCCAGTCTTCTGCTGCTGGTAGAAAGAAAGCAAGCAAACATAAGAGAAATACTAATAAAAACTCTTTCATTCAGCTAGCATTAGAAATGTTTCTAAATTTTCTTTTTTTTAATGTAGCATGGATACAGAGTTATATCATCATCAGCTAATAATAAACCTTTCCATACCAGTGACTGCAAATAAAAAGCTGCATGTACAGTAATACAGAGGTAAAGGTTTTAGTTGTATTTCTCCCTACAGAGAAAAATGTTGTCTGGCTGCCTTTTCTGTTAATTTTTATCACTAAATATATAAATAGTCACACAACAGGCAAACTACAAATAATATAAATTGAAAACATTTCTCATTCTTGTATCCACAATGTAAAAATGCAATAATACCATCAGCTGTGTGTCATAATTGGGTTTAACGTTCCTAGGTAATGGTAACTTACTATTTTTTTTAAATAATTTTTATAATATAAATTTGAGTAAGACAACCTTGAACTGAAACTTAATTTTATTCATGTCTGGCCATTCCTAACAATATCAAAATAGATTTTGAATAAAGCCATTAAAATTTAATCATGCCCAAGGAAACCAGATTCATTGAACTATTTTTATACATTACGGTAAATTTATTAAAACTTTTTTTGTAGGGTTTTTAAATGTAGTTGTAGTTCTTTCCTCTCTCGAGAGGACGGCGGTGTTCGCCTCAGCCCGTTTTTTTTTTTAATAGGCCACGCCCCTTCGATGTACAACCCCGTCCTTTTCCGCAAACAGTGGTTGCTGGGCCGCGTTAGAGACCCCACTGTTACCATGGCAACACCTACCTGCTGCCGGAGCTCCTTCTTAATGACAACTTGTGAAAATTTTAGGCTAATTACACCAATTTGGGCATAGGTAAGACTGATTCTTCACTCTCCACGACTCTGGGTTAAATTTTCCGACTTTACACGTCTTTTTTTCCCCCATTCAGAGTGAAACAGCGTCTGTTGTGTACTCCGACAGCCATCTGCCAACTGAGGGAAGCTGTCATAGCATGACTGGTGAGGTGCAAATACTATCACACAGAGAGAAAAAAACCACAACAAGTGATTCTATCTTCTGTCAGACAACAAAAAGGGACATAGTTTGAATATGTAAATATCAACATTTAGACCAATTTTATTTAAGTGTTAAATGCATTTGGATGTGTTTATCTGCAGACACTGCAATCAAGGTTTCCCTCATTTTTCCAAATGGGGATAAGTACGGTGAGTAGGGACGGAAACCCAACCAACACTTGAATGTTTGGACCTTTTTCCACAGGCTATGTAATTTCCTGTACAGGTTTAATGAAGTTTTACTTAAGATACAACAAAAATCTACAAAGGTTGCCCAACTGATTTCACCAATGTGGAGCACATTTAGTCAAACCAAGTGGGTTTCACTCAGGTTGAGTTGGAAACATTTGTTTGACTAAATGTTTTAATCACACAAAACCTGAGTAGTTATAAAAAATAATTCAAATGATGACAAAAACGTAAGAGTAAAATAAAGTAAATAAAGACTAAAGTAATCAGGAGTAGTGCCAGAGTTAGATAAGCTGTGTGTTTATCTCACAGAGGGCGAGTGTCGCAAGTCTGAATCTGGAGAGCTGGTGAGAAGTGGCACAGGAAAACACACTTCAGCCAGCGGCATCATATACACGGGAGAGTGGCAAGAGGACAAAGTATGCGTTATCCATCTCTCTGTCCTCTTGTTAACGTCTGTTTGTTTAAGATGTATGTCTTTCCTCTCTCCAGATGCTGGGCAAAGGGACCCTGCAGTTTCCCTCTGGGGCCGTGTATGAAGGAGAGTTCAAAGACAACGCGTACAACGGCTCTGGGACGTACACATTTCCGGACGGCTCTATGTATAAGGGCCAATTTTACAATGACAGGTAGTCACCAGAGTACCCTCAGGTATTTCAAATGCCACAAAGTACAGTTCTGAATATCTGAACTGGTGTTTTATAGGTTGGAGGGAGAGGGTACCTTCACTGACACACAAGGCCTGAGGTGGACTGGAGACTTCCACGGTGAAGCAGCGCCTGGTCTCAAACTGCTGCACAACCTTTAGACAAAAAAAAAAAAAAGTCTGAAAAATCGTTGTACCAAAACTAAACTGCATTAGAAAAACAATAACACTGAAAGTTGATTAAACGTTCAAATGTAAACATCTTTATTTATTCAGTAAAAGACTTGGACGTTGGAAATCTTGAGGAAGCAGAGTCAACGGGTATAGTTTAATCGAAAATATCTTTTATTTAAATTCTTGTTCTCCTCTACACAGTATAGTACAAACAGTCCGTCTCCGATTGGCTGATCAGGACCTGCTGACCACTCCTTCCCACGAAAGCCTCCCAGCTCTTGAAGCAGAATTTGGACACCTAAGCCTCTTTCAGAGAACAGTCAAAGGCAGGGTTAAGGCACCTTTTTACGTTTTCCATGGTTTTTGTGAAATGACAGATATGGCAAGGGGCGTTTATTTGCTTCATGGGTTTAGGAATGACTTAGTGAAGGATTTAAAGTGTAAATGAGTCATAATTTCCAATGAGCAGAGTAAGAAGCCAAGATATACAATTTCAATTTTAAATTTATTTTTGCACCATGTTGACTTTGGAGCTACATTGTTCCAGATTGATTAACATTTTGGATTATTTCCTTGCAAGGATGAAGATGTTTGTAGAAATGATGCAGAGTTTATCAAGAATTTTGTTTTTAAAACACAAATGATTTGGAGACACTCATGGGGACAGAATTTAAAACCCTTGGAAGTCAGCTCGCACCTCACTATGAATATATTCTCACTGTCATGTGTAAAAGAAGCTTGTGTGGTGAGGTCGCCAAACTGGCTCTGGCCCGGGGAGCCACATTTTCCTAAATCCAGCCCTGCTCCCGACTCGCACCGCATGAACGTTTTAAACTGCCGTCATGAGGCAAACAGTACCACAAAAAGAAAGCAGAACTACTAATCGCCTGCATGGTTTCCTGCCTCAAGACATTAAAACATTACGTTGTTTTTTTTTTTTTTGTTATTCTGTGTAATTTTTGTTTTATCTACTTAATTTTTCACTCTGATCTGTCTGAAGTCCCACAGAAATTATTTTTCAATTTGTTGTGTACTAAAATTATATAATGAAATGCCAGTTAATTAATTTGATTAAGCCGAAGAGCAAGTATCCATGAGCAGAATATCTGCAGTTCAGCGGGGAGATATCTGAAATTAGCGCGTCATGTCTGTAGCTTAGAGTCACTTTCTGAGCTTTGAGGCAGCAAGTGCCTGCCCGCGTCAGCTTCATTTAACACATTACATTATCGGATGGGTTCCGCTGTGGGCGCCTCGGCTACTTCACTTCCGACTCTTACACCAGGAATTTTAATGGAAAGTGGATGAAGTCAGTTCTCTGTTCTCTTATTTACTCCTGAATCCCGCCGGGATGCGCTTCACCTGACCTCCAGCATGCACAAATACACTTGGCTTAACGCACAAAGCATCCTTAAAAATCAGATCACAAGCAAATCAAGTTTTTAGACAGGGTTTAATAGGTAACTCTGATATTGTAATTTGTCACTCTGTTGTATAATGCCTCTGTGGATCTGTAATTGCACATATCCCTGAATAAATTCAGTAAAGAGAAGTAACTCCATCCAGAATATACAGATATGGAAGAGTAATAAAAACACACACATATAGATACTGTACTGACTTCCACAGAATCCTACATGTAAAACACTGTACAAGGTACAAGACACAGCTATTACTATTTTGATTGTACAGTTGAAAGGTAGAAAATAAAAACAACTGTATTGCAAACCTCCAGTAGTGATTTGAATGCAAAAGTGTCAACATAATTAACAAATAGGAGATGGCACTCAAATTTGGCACAAGATACAAAAAAAAAGAAAAAGAAATTAAATGCAGCTGACAAATACAACATCACATCTGTGTACACCTTCTGGAGTTAAAGTTTATTGTACTGAACTGAGAAAGGTGTGTACTTTTCTCCATGTAGTGAGCTAGACAACGGTGAGGAAGATTTTTAAAACTCTTGCTATATGTTATCTCCATAAACCTGAGAATATATATAAACTATTTTAACCTATTTTCTTTGTGAAGAAAATTGTGACTTTAACAGGAAAACAGAATAACGATAAGAGAGCTAGAAATACAGTTTTTTTTTTTCATAATTTCTGAAGAAAGATTCTTTTAAAGGTTGTTAGCTGTTGACATCTTACCTGCAGTCGTTAACTTCCTTGACGTCGTCATTCAGGATAAATCAAACCAACTTATTTAGAGTTATATTAATGTAGACACCAAAGGTATTTTCCACTGCATGTAAGATATCGACAGCTTATTACCTTTTAACCCAACTCCGCTTCGGACATCCTGAAGTTACTGTCTGAATACAGGTGCAGAGAAAATGTTGGTCATGCACAATTTGTACACAAAAGGCAAGCAGCCGAGCATCAAGATGAGCATCCTTACTGTATACAAAGACACGGAGGAACTCGTCCCACTACAAACCAAAAAAAATGACATCAAAACATCCCACTGTGCTTGTCCGTGTGCGTAACAACACGTTTGGTGTCCTGCTTGGGTACTCCAAAGTGAAGGAAGAATAGCAAACAAAAAAAACCCAGCACCAATTATTGTAGCAATCAAATCCTACCATCGGTGTGATAAGCAGTTACATATTGTGCTGTAGTTGGAAAGATAAACATTGGTGACAGTCGCTACAGATTTCCAGCTGTTCTATACAAGTGCTAATTGCTGAGATTTGAGAAGCCCAGATGGTTCAGCAGAAAGGCTCAGGGAAGCAACTCCACAAGGAGATAGGAGACTGTAGTGATTGTTGAAAACTGTGTTGAAGTTGCAGACTCTCATTTGTAACTACTCTATGACACAGCAAAAATAAAAAATATCCCTCAACAACATAGAGAAGCCACAGTTTAGTCATCGCTAACTCTACTGCACATAATGCCAGTAAATAGCTAGCTTTATTACTACATAGTTTTGTGCCCAAGCACGATGTGTTAAATGTACTTTTTTGTACAGGAAAGGTCTGAATTTCATCTCCCTGAACTTCCCTGTGGAACCATCCAGAACTCTGGTGCTGACAGGTTTTGATATGTGTAGCAGATGGACGATATCTGTGTCTGCAAGTTTAACTCCAAACTCCAAATTAAAGAAATTCTCCCCATCAGTTCTGTAGTTTAATATTAAGCATTCAGCATATAGCTTATATAGATATTTTTTAAAGGATTATTGTTTGACATTCCTTTAACTATATTTGCTTTCCTTTCATAAACAACACCCATAAATAAACTAATACACTTTCAGCTGGTTTTGCTTCCTTATTTTCCTGTAACTCCCAGGACCGTATTTTTTTTGTTTTTATTTATCATTCTTCTTGTAACTTTTTTTTTTTTTTAGAAAATGCAAAAAACAATGTTTGAGTTTCAGTTTACAATCTAAAACCTCATAATTTAAGCTCATTTGTTCCAGAATAAAAAAAGTTGGTTTTTAACTTATATTTAAAAAAGAAAATCATCATAAAATGTTTCCCATACAGTGTTACAAATAAATAAAACATAACGAAGGAATCAGAAGAGCACCGCCTTACTAAAGAAGAGGGACTGGCATTTTTTTGGGGGGAGGGCAGTAGAACTGGCCGAAACAGTGTCGTGCTACAACAATCTGAAAGGTTTTTGAGCTGCTACTTTCATTCTTATGTGCTTACGTGTGTTCACAGTAGTCTTAGGCACATGTTATCGTAGAAAATGTATATGTGCGGCATCAAACCGGCCTGATCTTACCTGCGTTCCTCCTTCCTCCTGAGATTTGACCAAACACCGTTGCTTCTTGTCTTGTCATCTTTCAGCAAAACTTAGCTAACTTCAGAAATAAAAACCACACTTTTTAATCGACCTCTGCTGTGCCACGTCTCCCCACCGCCTCCGCCTCCCGGCCTGGGCCGTCACGGGTTCTGCAGCAGCCCCTCCCACTGGATGGGCTGAGAGAACACCTCTCGCTCCAGCCACATCTCGTAGCTGTAGTGGAAGTCCTCCGGCAGCTCCACGCGCTGGCCCAGCACGCTCTGCAGGCAGTTGTCCACGGGCGCAAAGTCGCCGTTTTTGTTCTTGTCGTAGCGCCGGCTGTTGAACTTCTCGATGCTCTCCCGCAGGGCGCACTCCTCCGCCTGGAAGTCCCACGGTCGGGCATCGATATCTGGTGGCAGAGAGCAGGAGGAGAACTTATATTAGCGCCCGTCGATTGAAAATCAATTCCACTTTTTCCAGACATAACATTAGAGGCCACATTTGCTCATCTCCAACTAATCCGTCCTCTTCCTATCAATCTGTGCTTCTCTGATGGTGAGAAATCACTCTCCTATGAGGAACAGTGACCCTGAGAAGTCTCCCCCATCTATGTTGCTATGGCAACACCACCCAGATTATTGCAAGAGGCTGGTGCAGGATTATGTTTCAGAGCGCACAGTAATACTATAACTAAATGTGCGTAGTGAGGAGAGAAATGCTGTTTTTCCTTTTTTTTTTAATCACACTTATATGTTACAAATGAAACATATTTTAATAGTGGAATGGAATAACGCTGAAATAAACACAAAGTGACATTTTGAAATAATGGTTTAATTTATTATTGTGTAAAAAAAAATCTCTCTAAACCAACCTTTGTCTTTTTTTTTTTTGAGCCATTCTGAGTTGCGTTGCTTTCTGAGATGTTTTGGACCTCAAACCTCAAAACACTAGCCGTTAGAAACCCATGTTTACCGTTTCCATAGGCCCAGTCGTCATTGAGCCTGTGGCGGACTTTCTGGTAGATGGCCGACATGGTCTTCATGTTGCTCTTCCTCCACTGGCGGCCCAGGTACTTGGTCTGAATCTTGAGCAGCTTGAGAACGTAGAGCTGCATCATGGCCTGCTTGACCTTCAGGGCTCTCTTCAGGATGGGGGCCGACTTAAAAACAACCAACATCTGAAAAGGAGGAAGACATTTACAAAACAAAACTGAAGGAAGGAGTATTTTGTGTTTTGAATTTGAGTATAAAAAGCTCGTCTTGAGGAAAGGCTTGTTCTCAAAACACTTGTTTGGCATGTAGATAGCATATAATGGTTGTTATGGAAACTCTTAGTGCCCTCCTGTCTGTGCATGCTAGCACCATATATATATATATATATATATAGCGCTCATAATATATATATATTATGAGCTATTTATCTATGCCTCTGCTTGACCTTCAGAAAATTTAAGTAAGCTATTTTCTTGTAGCTGTCCTGTCTTGAGTCATGTTCTCTTGTCTTTCTTATTATGAACAGTGGCATTTTAAACATTTGTTGTAAAATCTAAACACTGAAATAAAAATTTGATCGCAGCTTTGAAGTATAAGGCCTCTGGGTTACATCCCAGGTCTGCCACCTTTACAGTCTAAAGAGCCATTTTTTCCTCTCAGTCTAGCTAAATAAAAGCCGTAAATGTTGCAGTAAAACAGACAAGTACAATATTTTTTTTAAATTTCTACTACAGAAAATATTTCAAATGACCCACAGTAATATTTCTATTTCCAAGTTTTACAATCAGAAAGAGCATAAAACTTTAGCAAATAGAAAAGCTGGTATTTTCCGAGATAATGAATATAAAGGATGTAAACAAATATTACAAGAGCCCTCAGAAGGTGATAAAAAGCTCCAATTATTGCTCAAATCAATCAATGCAAAATTACACTGCTGCACTTAAATATACATAAACATTGCAGCCTTCCATACATTTTCATATGGGGTGCTATTGGCTTATCAAGACGTCTTAGATACACACCATAGTTCTGGAGTGTTTCCACTTGGTCAGCTTGTTGAGGATCCTCAGCAAGTTGATACAGGAGAAAAGGTTCCTCCAGCAGAACTGGTTGTTGTCTCCTGCTTCCTAAAAAACAAAAACAAACAAAACAAACGCAACTCAGCCGTGTCAGAGCGACGCACAGATGCTAGCTGATCTTCATCTGGTGCTTTCCGTCACTCACCAAGCTCTCGGCCGTGAGCTCAGGCATCTCATGGACCACGCAGTGGGGAAAGTCCAGCACGCATATGCTGCGACACATCGCATGTTGGCACGTATGTAGCGAAACATTCTGCAACGTTTTTTTTAATTCAGTACGTGAGCTAACGTCTCCTACCTGTTTTTGGCGCTGATGTAGGACATGATGTTCTGGTTGAAGAACTTGAGGATGAGCGGGATGCAGTTGGCGAACACCAAATGCTGGGAGACTATTTCGAACTGTGGGAAAAGGAAATGCTCAAAGATAAAAAAAAATAATAATAATCCCGTTTCGTTAATAAGGTTTTGCACGTGGAAAAGGTCAAGAGGCGGAGGATTTTATTCTCATGCAGCAGAGATAGAAAATCCTTCTTATTACTGGGGAAGCTTTAGAAAGATTACACACAGCGTCAGTTCAGCAATGGACTATCAGGATTTAAAAGTCAAGTGATTAAATATGAGTTAAACTTCCATTTTTTATACCTATCCTGAATTGTTTGGTTGTCAAATAATGTAAAACATATAGAACATAAACCTATGTGTATTTTATTTGGATTTAATGTGACAGATCAACACAAAGTAATGCATAATTGTGAAGTGGAAGGAAAAGCAGGGCCCTATTAAATCTTTTGCTTTTCCGCAAATTCCACTTTTTCCCCTTTTTTGTTTTTCTGAATTCAATTGTGATCATATTTATTAACTACAAGAGTATGTAATTATGCTGTGGATAAAAAAACAAAATTAACAAAACAATGGCCAGAGCTCAAGACTAGCTGTTATTCTGGATCACAAATATAATAAAACTTCACTGGTTCAACAGAACATTGGCTTAGTTGAACCAACGCCTGTGTTTCCCCATCATCAAAAAAAAAATTAGGAGCAAAACTAAGAAACTTGTTTTTAATGTTATTGTGGATTCCATTTTGTTTATTACATTCCACACAGAAATCATGGGGCCCTAATATTTGCTAATTCCCAGTATTGCTTTAGTGCATGCAGTTCCTCTTTGTGGCAGCAGAGGGAGCCATCATCTTAACTCTATTCAGCAACAAACTAAAGGAGATTACAAAAAAAAACGTTTCCTCATAGCAACAGGAAATATCTGCATCGGTGCGTCCCTCCAGAGCGGAACGGAGTGATGATGTCCGGGAGTTGTGAGTGTGGGGTCAAAGGTCAGGGGAACACCTGCGCTGATGGCTGATACCTGGTAGATGTGGTTCAGCTTTAAATGCTTGAGCAGCAGCAGCAGCAGGGCGGAGATGGCTTTGACGATGATTTCTTTGTGACGGTTCACGTCAATCCCCAGCTTCATGCTCTGAAGGACAGTGATGCTGCAGGACACACACACACACACACACACACACACACACACACACACACACACACACACCTAGAAAAGACACGACCAGGCTCTTCCCCCTTCGGAGTCAATGAGTAACTTAGACAAACGTGTGACAGACACATCGGGTGGGAAAATGTTTCTTTTTTCCACTGACTGCGTCAGAGACATGCAACAACATATAAATAATACAAAGCGGTTTATGTTTTTATGTTCAACAGTGCCTCCTGTAGACAAAGATACAAACTGACGACAACTGTAACTTTGTCTTTATGGTTCGACAAACTGTGACGAAAGCAGACAAATTCTGTGGAGTAAAAGTCACCTGATCAATAAATCCCTCCTACCTAATGACTAACTTAAATACTTGTATTTGTAGACTTTATTTGTCATCTTATTGTCATATTTCCTTCCTTTTGCCATTACTTTTTCCTGTCTGTCCTTCCTTCCTTCATCTGCTTCCTTCCCTCTTGCTTGCAGTCCCTGGTTTGGTTGGACTTCATATTTAAAAGTTTACCCAGAGTGAAAAAATCTGCCATAGGAAGTGTGCGCTTACGGCATCTCCTCGGGCAGCACATCAGCCAGGATGTTGATTGAGTCGGTTTTGGCTTTGGATGTCGGAGCTGCTGCCAGCAGGAGCTTCAGGAGGGCAATCTGATGAGGATACGAAAACGGGCAACTTTACATTATCCATTAACAGGTTAACTTAATACATTTCCAGGTTTCCAGGTTTTACCAAACGAAGCTCAAAGTGCGTCTGTTTCATATTTCATATTAACGAGTTTGTGAAGTTGAATATTTGTTCACCACTTTCTGCCTGGATACGTCTTCCTTTATGTTTTGGTGAGGGTTAGTGTGTGCAGTCTTCCCAGATGCATTTAAGCGAATGAAAATAAAAGTTTTCATGAACATTTTGAGCTTTACTGGTTTACAAACAACAAAAACACTGCTTTTATTTTGAAAGAAACTGTGCTAGTTTTGTAACAATTCCCAAAAAGGGCTCCAGTGGTTACTAAAAATAGGCAACAAGTAACAGGGAGTAGGGGAGGACTAAATAGATGACAGCAAAATCACTTATTTCAAGTAGTCAGTAGAATGGGGTTTGTATCGACTGTATTCAAGAATTAAAACTTAAACTTGTGTCTAATTGAATAAAAAAGAAGCTGTATCTGACTTTCAACACATTATGGCACCACCTATTGGTCATAATACACCATTACGCTTTCAGTCTGATTCCAAAGGCTGAAATGCTTCGGCTATGTTTGAAAAAAGTGCTCAGGTTTCCTGCACAGAGGGGGTACGAGTAATGAGAAGTTAATAAAGAGCCACTCACCACGTACTGCGAGAGACTAGGAAGCATTCCCACGTATAAAATCTCAGCAGGGGTTTCCTCCACCTCCTCCTCACCCTGTCAGCACAACACACACATCCGACAAGCACTGACTGTGTTGAATCTCTAACAGAGCTGTCTTTAATTAGAGTTTTAATTTGAGCTTAAACCAAATATAATGATGAGTGAAGAGAAACTGAAACAGCAGCTCACCAGACTGAGCGGACACTGCAGAAGGTCCTCTTCTCTCTTGATCTGGATCTCAGACACCGACACATACTTGTGCTAGAGAAGAGAAGAAAAAGGCAGCTGCTGTAACGGTTCTAAATAACCGTTCTGTTATTTAGACTGTGAAAAAGTTTGGTGTTTTTGCTTTTGTGGATCGTTCAACTTCGTTTGACAAAGGCAAAAATAACCAGAGGAACTTCAAAAAACATATATTGAATAGAAAAGCCTTTGACCCTTTGTGGAAAAGTAATTAATCACAGAGGACAAACAACCATGCACACACACACCTAGGGGCAATTTGGAGAGGCCAATTAACCTGACAGTCATGTCTGTGGGAGGAAACCGGAGTACCCAGAGAAAACCCACGCATGCACAGGAAGAACATGCAAACTCCATGCAGAAAGACCGGGTCCGGGAATCGAACCCAGAACCTTGTTGCTGCAAGGCAACAGCTCTACCTGTGCAGCCTATTTTAACGATTAATCGGATAATAAAAAAAAAATATGCATGCTCTCCAGATTTTTCATTTAGCCACGTAAGCCATTTTATGCAACGGAAATGAATTGGAATATGCAAACAAACAAATAAATTTGGTTTCTTAGATAAGAAAATCAACATTTTGTTGCATAAAATGTAACATATTGTTTGTTTAGTGAATTTGAACCAGGTGAAGCGAAAACTATGCAGCTTGTGGCATTTCAACGAAAACATATTGACAGACAAATATGTTTTTAAGATGAAAGGCAAAATGTAAACATGTTTTGTACAATTCTGGTTTAATTACTGCTCAAAGTAACGATTAATCAATTACTTAGTTGACAACTGTTTCGATTAATCGGTTAATCACAAGTAATCCGATTAATCGTTTCAGCCCTACCACGACTCAACACATGAGAAACAAAGTCATTTACAATGTATAAGTCTGGAAAGGATTACAGAGTCATTTCTCAGGGGATTGGACTCCAATAAACCAAAGTGAGAGTCAAACAGTCATTAAGTTTGATGTTCCAGATTGATTTATGACCTGAAAACTGCATGAAAAAAACCAAAACCAGAAGAAATCTGCGGGTCAGGGGCCCAATGTTTTCTCACAGCACTGTAAAAAGTTTTTGTAGAAAGCAAAACACAACAAAAGTTCGCCTGCTCACCTGTTTGAGGGTCTTTACACTCTCATGGATGGGTCTGGGTAACCCCACCAGGGTCTCCGTGTCACTGCCAGAGAACGAAGGGTTAAACCTGACAGAGAGATGAACTGATTGACCTTCGGGAACGGCGCACTTACTTCCCCAAAGTAAAACCAATGAACTTGTTCCTGCTGGTCTCCAGGAAGTGCTCGATGTCCTTCTCCCTGTGAACACAAAGAATCAGACGGTGGAGTAAACGCAGGAATCAACACAGCTAAAGAAACAGAAACCCAGAAGCTCGGTGTTCTGATAACAGATAAAAGATGCATAGCTACGATGAGACACATTATTCATGCGTATAGAAGCAGCAGCGGCGGCACCCTGCAGAAACACCCAGGCTGCTCTCTGGCATCAGCAGATGGAGAGCATATTGCTGCTTGAGCGCAAAGAGAGAAAAAACTGTAAAGATTTTTTATTTAGACCTAATTTTAACCTCTTAAATGCTGGCATATACCAAAGCAGGGAAAATTAGTCCTGACGCTACGGCTTTTCAGGCTTCAGCGATGGGAAATGGATGGAAAACAAACATCACATTTCTGACTGTAGTTCAGGGATGTCATGATTTGACAAAAAAAAAAAAAAACAATGAAAAAAACGGACTAATGCTACAAATTGTCTGTGTTTATGTGAAAATCTGATAACATGTTGAGGATTTTCTTTTCCTGTAATCAAATTTTCCTCTTTACAATTTGAAATAGTGCATTAGCATTGCTTTAGTGTATACTTGATCCTTTGTAGCAAAGGATGAATGTGAAGCTAAACAAATATCCTTCTAACAACATGTGAAAAATTCACTTATTTCTGCTGGATTCAATATCAATACAATGCAGCACTGATCTGTTAAATATTGTTTTTGGATTTACCGGTTAATAATTGGATAGCAAAAGATGCTTAACAGACTTTTTTTCACTGAATTTTAACTGGATGAAGCTAAAACTATGCCACTTCTTACATATAACATATTTATAGACAAGGGGGTGTTTTTTTTATCTTAAATGCAAAATGTGTAATATTTTTGTACAGTTTTGGCTTAATTACTGCTTTTGAGTCTGTATTCTCCTGTTAACGATTAATCAATTGAAATAAATTCCAGCATTTTCAACTTTCTTTCAGCTCCTTCATTGAATGAGACGCTCACCTAACTTTGGGGGCCCAGGGCAGGCCTTTGGGGAAGTTGACCCTCTCTGTCGGGGGTCTCAGTGGAGGCGGAGGTGGCGGAGGCTGGATGATGACGTCCCGATCCAGGGGGTCCACTTCCCCCTCGATGCCGCTGTCCGTGTCCTCCGGGTCGTCCTCCTCGTCACGGGCGTCGTCGTTCTTGAAGGGGTCCCGCTCGTTGTAGGTGTCCAGGCTGTCCTGCTTGACCAGGGGCTGGAAGGGGAGACAGAGGACAGGGAGTCAACACTCACAAGGTGACACTGTACTTATGGGAGTTCAAATGTGCCATCTTTGAAAAAAAAAACAACAACATTCTAATCATCTTTTAATCTTTATTTCAGTTGCTTTTTGGATGAAAGAACCTTGATAGATCTCCTTAAACTTTCCAGCCCACACTGCTGTTCTCTAATATAGCGGCTGATTTAATTTTTATTTTATTTTATTTTTTTAAATGGACGATTTAGAGTTTGAGTCGTGATCATCAAGTGAGAACGAATGAAATTTTCCATCGTTTTGCCTTTTAACAGCTGCGACGAAACAAACAGGAGGACGAGGGACACGTCAGTCAAGCGCAACATGCACACACCAACGCACAACGGAGAGGAGGACAGATTAAACAGCGATAACACCTGTTTGCCTGCGGCACGTGTAATAAACCCACAGGAGTTTATCTGGGTTTACATAAGAAAAAAAATATTCCACTGACTGACTCCTGCTTAAAGGCCGTAGTTGGTAGTTACATGTAGACTGAGGATGTAACAAGCAATCAGAAAATAGTTTAAATGTTTCTTAATTAAAAGAAAAACTTAAATGTCCTTGTTGCTGTTATTAAGTCCAATCTAATCTAAAAGTTGCAAGGGCTTAGAATCAAGAATTTCTGACCACAAACAATATGAAAAAATATATATTTATGGTTTTTTTTATTACACAATTAATCTCTATTTTCCAACAAAACAATCCCACATCATGATACTGTGGGATTGTATCCCACAGTATCATGGGATACTGTTACTACTGATTGGCAACAATTGATGGTATATTGGCTTCTTGTGAAAGCATCCTGCAATATTTTGGAGGTAACCTTTTAGGTTAAACTAACCTAAGCATTCCCACATCATAATACCACCACCACTGAACTTGGCAGAAATCAGAATCACTTCAAGGGATTTTGAGGTGGAATAAAAAAATAAAGACCCAGACTCTTACCATTACTGTTATCAGAAATTTTCTCATTTGTATAAGAATACAAATCAGAATGCTGAAAGTTTTTCTAAAACCTCAAAAAACAAACTCCGGTTGCTGACGGCTCGCAGTAGTTTGACTCAAGTGGGGGACAAAAAGAACGTTTCCACAGCAACCAAACGCAGCATGTCGTTTTTGAACTTACCACACAGGGGCACATCAGAAGAAAACAGGCACACAACTCAAGCCAACACCGAGTTTTCACGTCCAAACAATCCCATTCAGAGCGGGAACCACACAAACTCACACAGCGTGTGAATGGCAACGGTGCAAGCATCAGGCATGAGTAAGCTTTCCGGCTGCTAGCTGGACTACTGCAGCTGATGTATGGTGCATCAGTCGGGGGACTAGAGGTGACGGGTGCATAGAGTGTGTGTGGTGGGAAGGTGGTGGTGGTGGTGGTGGGGGGATGAGAAGAGAGGAGCAGGTGGAACTGTGTGGGGAGCCATTCTCTATGGAAAAGCCATTCTCTGCTGAGTGAAACGACAAAGCCGGAGTTCTGCTATCGGGGTTAGGAGGGCCACCGCTTTCAATTACATCCAGTTGAGAGCTTGGACAAGTTCAAGCTAAAAATGGAGTCTCAATGAATGCATTTTAAAAGGAAGTGGCCCCTTGCCGAAACGCTACAGAGCACGGTGGCTTGTTTTGAAGCTAAAAAAAAAAAAGAAACTAGTCGCAATGTGATGAAAACTACAGGAGAGATGCTCCTAAAGCGAATGTCTGAAGTGAACTGTCTATATGGGAGAGTGGAGACAGTGACCCACTCTGGAGCCGATGGTTACAGCCAGCAAGTCAGCCCTGTCCCGCCAACCCTGCTGCCCACAGAGGAGGAGGAGAACGGGAGGGGAGGAGAGACAGAGAGAGGAGGACTTAGAGAAAGAGGGATAAAGAGAGTCAAAAAGAACATACGAGGAGAAAGTAAAGGAGCTGGCAGAGAGGAAGAAGAAAAGTGGGATCGCAGGGAAGTGGGAGAGGAGTGCAAAAAGTCCAGCTCGGTGCAGAGAGGAAATGCAGGAGGAAAAGAGAAGGGAATTTGTGGGTAAAGACCTGCTTCTTGGGAAAGGGACTGTCTCCTTCCAAGCTATCAACAAAGGCACTCTGTGGGGACAGAAGGAAGAGGGGCAATAAGAAACCAGAGGGCAGTTAGAGCTCTAATGAAAGAAAAAAAAAAGAATAAATAATAAGCAGAGGGGCTGGGAATCCCACCAAGATCATCTGTGGTCACTGACTTACAGCAGGGAACTGATGATGTTGGCGAAGCAGTTAGAGAAAAGCTGCAGAAGATCTACTCTTCCATGCTAATGAGGGGTTAGCTGTTAGTAAAACAGCTGAGGTGTGAGTGTATGCATGTGTGTGTGTGTGTGTGTGTGTGTGTGTGTGTGTGTGTGTGCGTGTGTGTGTGCGTGTGTGTGTGTGCGCGAGCGGGTCTGGATGCGTGTACCCTGCGGCTGCGTCGGCCTCTCTTCTGCTGCTGCTGCTGCTCGATGAGCTCCATGGCCGAGGCCGGGGGAGACGCCGCCCTCATGGCTCGCACCACCTTGATGCTGTCCTCCGGCAGCGGGGGCAAGCTGAGGCGCTCCCGGGCCCCCACTTTCATCTGCTGGAGCTCCTCGAAGCCCCCCAACGTGAACTGGGAAGGGGGACAGAAAAGCAGCGATTCAAGGATATTATTAATGAATTAATCTGAAGTTGATTGAGAAAATTTGAGCTTAATATTAAGTTTTCTCTGTTTTTCCTAGCAACTTTTTGACTTTTCCAACTCAGCTGTTTAAAATACTAAAATTGAAGTTTTCTCACGCTATTAAACTTGGACATATTTCAGCTGCTGAATATAAAAAGAAAGGATGAATAGAATAGCATGATGCTGCCACTACTAGTTTTATTTCTGAAAAAAAAAAAAAAAAAAAAACATTTTTAAACTATTTGGCCAATCACATAAAATCGTAATAAAACACATTAAAGCTCATAGAACACAGAAAAATAATGTAGCTTTATTACACCAACCAGCACAGTTTTCCACAGCAGCAGCAGCACTTTCTTCATCGGGAAGTGAGGTGCGTTCATGCTGCAGAACTTGGTCACCATGGTGAAGAGGAGCAGAGCGAAGGGCTCTCCGTTGTACAGAGGCGAACCTGAGGGTTGTACGAGCGTCTGCGGGTTAGAAACGACAGTCAGGAGAGTAGCTGATGCAAACACACTGCGTACACACACACCCAGCTCGTTCTTGAAGGTCTCTCTGGCTGCCCTCCACTCGGGTCGGTCATCCTCTGTTTGGACACGAACGGTCTCCACCATCAGGTACATGATGCTCAGGAGGACTCTGAGGATTTTGAGCACATGATACAGTTAGACGAATCGTTCAAAGGGTGGTTTCGTCCTGAAAGCTGCAAGTGATTCTGCAAACAACTTCTGTTTTAGTCAAAGATCAGATCGTCCACAGCCTCTTTAGACACTATATTTCACATAGTAGTGCATAATTATGGAGTGGAAGGAATATGAGAGACGGATTGGAAGTGGAAATCCAAAAATGTGCAAAGCTGGCAGATTAGATACTCTACTTACATTGTTCTATTTTATTTGGTGAATTATTTTAATGGAGTTGCTTTGCTTGTACAGTGTCCTCAGATATTTCACTGTACAACACATTACTGACAATTATATATACTGTAAGTGCTTCTAATTCAACAATTATCAGTTCTTTAGAACTACTTGGGTGTAAATCTGCTTCGCCAGCTGGTAATTATTTGTGCACATTTATCCAGAAAGAGCACAGAAGGAGCTCTGAGTGCGTCATCTGAGCAAAGTGTGTGATTGTGGCGTTCGGCCTACTTTGTTCAAGCATCGTTTCCACCAAAAGAAGCAGAAGCTCACAAATTAAAACGAACAAACAGTACAGAGTCGGTTTCCTCCAGTTATCGTCTCTCAGTGTTTTCATCTGAAACGAACGAGGAGTCGTCTCTTCTGCGATTCGTGTGACTTACCTGAGCTCGGTGCTGTCCGCCAGAGAGATGGCAGGCTTCCTCACCGCACTGCTGCACGCCTGGCTGTTACTGCAGGAAGAATTACTGCTTTATTTCTATTTTTTAAATCGCAAGAGAGTCTGAAAATCCTTGCAAACGCATACAAGATAACTTGTAATAATCACATCATAAATAAGAAGTCTCACCAAGAGTTTTTTTTTTTTTATTTCCCCAACATAATCCGTCACTATTCTACATGTATTTGTCTCACTTGTACAGATTTGTACTTAGACTGTGGCTTGATGAAGCTTACATAACTACATCCCCAAGGAGGCTGACACCAGCAGCACTAAACACACATTTACAAAAAAATCTAAGAAAGGTAAAGTAGCTTTTAAAGTATTTACAAAGTAAACAATAACGTATCCATATGTAATTTACAATTTTCTCTTGGGAACCGTTTCCTGCTTACTCTATCTCCATGCTCAGCAGCTCCAGCAGCGCTGTGAAGATGCCCATGTCGTAAAGCAGGAAGATGTTGTGTCTGGACCAGTGGAGCACATCCACCTCTGTGTCACACTCATCAAACACACCTGGCCAAAGAAGTGGTGGGGGGGGGGGAATGAAACACAGAAGAATTGATTGTCAGTAGTTTAGCTAGTGTGGAGTCCCAATTAAAGGTCTGAAAGTGAAAAGAAATTAAAAGCAGAAGTGATAAAATGATGGAGTAACACTATCACACTTGTATATACATATACAATTCTGGAAAAATTAAGATCCCACTGCATTGAGCCTCATTGAAAACCTCCTGGTTTTTCCACCAAATATTGATTTCTGAACTCTTCCTGAGTTAAAACATTAGTATTGTTGTCTCTGAATTAATACTAACTTGTTCTCTTTGCATTATTTGACGTCTGAATGATGCATCTTTTTCATTATTTTGACCATTTCTCATTTTCTGCAAATGAATACAAACTTTTTGCTTGGAGCTTCAGAGACATGTTGTCAGTAGTTCATAGAATAAAACGACAATGTTCATTTTACTCAAACATATACCTATAAAAAGTAAAATGCAAGAAACTGATATTTTCTTTTTCCAGAGCAGAATGTGCTGAGGCAGTTGGTGATGGACTGGGAGCACGAACCCTGAGCCAGGTAGAGGATGGCCCTGGCCACCTTCAGCCTCTTGTCCCTGTCCGTCACCTCCAGCGCGTCCAGTAGTCTCATGACGTACGTCCTCTGCTCGTCCACCGTCAGCTCCGTCCACCTTCTGCCTCGAGCTGCAATGCACAGTTTGCTTCTGTTTTTGCTTTTTTTTCCTCCCCCCAACACATTTTAATACCAGGCAATGTGAAAAACAGCTTTCAAATGATGACTTGATTTATCAGGTGGAGAAAAAAGCGACTGAAAGCTATCCGGCCTGTGTGAAAATATATCTAACCACAATTTACCCAGGCGTGATTACTGGTTGGCTTGTGGAAATAAAGAAACAACTGAAATGGCCTATTCAAAGTCTAACCTAGGATGTTCTATTGAAAAAAACCTCTGAATTAAAACGATTCTGAAAAGAAGAGTGGGCTAAAATTCAGCTGGAAAATTGTTGGTTCTGCATGACTCCAAGTAAGAAAAGATTCCGGACTACAACCTTCATTTGAAAATATTTTGGTATAGTGACGATATAAGCCTAAAACCCTGGAGGTGTTGCATTTTCTAGAACATCTCGAAACATTTTAGGATTTTATCAAATTGATAGTCAATAAATTGCACTGCTCATCGTCCTCTGACTTAATGAATTTCTTCACCATAACACATTTGCTTCAACAACTCTTTTCGTAGAACTATTTTTATTTATTTTTGAGTGAAATGGACAAAGCCACATCAGGGGGTTCCCCAAGGCTCTGTTTTCGGCCCACTTCTTTTTCTCAAATTAAGAAGTCGGGACCAGGAACTCTGAAGCATCCTTTTGTTTTCTCCAGTAATCTCCAGATTGTCTTAATACATGACTTGTCCTACTTGTCTCCTAATCAGGCCTATCGTCTCCCATACTTTCTAATTTAATAATTATGTAATAATAACAGTTATGTAATAACAGTTTGTTTAGCGAGTACGGATGTGAATCAGGAGGCCAACTCCTGCTACAGTCTGTGTGTTATTAGTGGAATATTGAGTGCTGTCCCTTTGCATTAGCTGCAGGAAATATCTGAAAGCACAGAAAGCCCTAATTAACAGGAACTGATGATGTTATTATGAGAAATTAGAAAAGATTATTAAGACCCAGCAGGAAATGAGGCACACACAATAAGAACACTTCTACAGGAGGAAAACAAAGCAAAATGCTTTTCCTGTTTTCACTGCGATCCATTATTAGATTGTTTATTTGATCAATTTTAATAGGCATTATTAGCATCATCATCATCGGGGAAGAACTGATAGCCTATAAAGGATGCTGAGACTTACTCTGTGTGCTCTCAGGAAATGAAAATAAGATTTTTAATTTCAGCCCCGTCTGCAAAAGGCCTCAATCAGACACGTCTCCTCTATTACTGTAATTTATGTTCGTGACTTCCTGAGAATTCATGGGGCAGCAGCATAAAACATTGATGAGCAGCCTGTCAGTTTCACATGCACTGCAGAGCCCAAGTCGAGCAGGGAAAGCAGCCTCTGTCGATTGGTTGCACCACACAATGCACTCGACCTAATGAAAAGACCGCGGTGCAAACAGGCGGCCCTGAGCTGCATCTCTGTGAAGCAGCAGCAAGAGAGGCCGTCGTCTAATCCTGCTATTTATTACCCGTCAATTCGGAGGCAAGGTGACGAAGCAGCGCATCTGATTAAAAAGAAAATAATACATGCTTCTTTTTTTTTTTAGCACAGCGAGTGCTTTGTGTTTTTTTGTTTTGTTTTTTTCATGGTGAAACCCTCTGGCTTGCTAAAATGAAATGTTGACAAATAACGGGGAAGAAAAGTAGCAAAAACAGGTTTGATCTAGAAATGAAAAGTACGATTTGGGTGGTCTGTTCTTCGACAGGCTTAAACGAGCCGAGCTTTGATGTGCCTGTTCCCCACTCTGTTCTCATTTTAGAATAAAAAACATTTATAATATCCCAAAGACGCCATTTCACCAGAAATGACTTTGTTATGCTGGCATCCCTCTGACCACAAAGGTTGTTTCCACTTAATTAGAGGATAAACATTACTTGGCTTATTTCCTCTCTCCTCTAATAACTTTTTGGTTTATGCAGCCATGTATGCTGCTGAAATTTCAGTTGAGTTAATCTTCCGGTTTTAATTTAAGAGCACTATAAGATGTCAGCAGTAAAATCAAATGCTATGTCTAAGCTTGTTACACATTCAGGTCTGCAACAAGCTTTGGCACAAAAAGCAGCCAGTTCATATTTTAAAACTGCACACAAATGGTAGAATTAAATGGGGAATCTGTCTAGTGAAAAAGCTCTGGGATTGGGCGCACCACAGGGAGCCATCCTTAGCTGCCTGTTTGTTTGTTTTTTTTGGGGTTTTTTTGTGATTTCTGAAGAATTTTGAAGCTTATTTCAATAAAACTGATGACTCAGTTTTATTGGTTGGATACTGGGTTGAGGACATGCTTAGCACTGAGTTACATAATGACTGGCTGGTAGAGATGTCTCTAAATGCCCAAACCGTAAAGAGAAAAGCTTCTTTTTTTTTTTTTTACAAACTGGCAGTGGTGGAAAACGTCCTTAACATTTGTACTTAAGTAAAAGTAAAACTATCACATTAACATTTGTACTTAAGTAAAAGTAAAAAAGTACTGGCTTTTAAAAATACTTAAGTATTAAAAGTAAAAGTACTTGCTGAATGCATAACCTAATCCCTAATACAATATCATTAAATGAACCGATCGTATTTACATTAGGAAATGTGCCATTTAATGAACAATGCCACAGATAAAGCATGTTTTTATTATGTTTACTCTTTGTAACATAGTTTAGACTTAAAAATGTGATTCTATGCATCATAATTTCAGGGATGGAAACATCTTGTCTCCTGTCCTAACATACCATGAACTTCACTTTTTTTTGCCACTAGTGGCATTTATTCTTAAAGAAATCCAACAGAAAGGGGATGGAAAGAAGGTGGGTGGGGGAGGACATGCAACCAAGGAGCCACGTAGCAGAGTTGTAGTCAAGACCACCGAACCTGAGACCAAGTCAAGACCAGCACCCCGCTACGTGACACAAAAACATTAAGTTTTATCTTCAAAATTGCTTCACAAATTGATCTGAAAGATCCACATTCCCATAAAACACATAGATATTAAATATTTAGAGCTGAAATAAATTTAATCAGTAAAGATCCGTCCAGAAGAATCGGATCATTCCTGAATGTCATATCAATGCAGACTTTGGTCACAGCGTTGTCCCATATTTGCGACACCTCAGTCAACACCTCCACACAATTATTCAGCGCATGAGTGACAACTTTTTTCATGGCAGATGCAACGTGTCTCTGTACAGCTAGCTTTGCTAGCATCACGTCCACAGATCTTACTTTTCTTTAAGCTTTCCTTCGAAGTGGCGCTAAAAGTTGGACTAAATACCCACCGTCTGTAAAAACGAAGCGCTGCTGATTTTACGTTATGATTTATGCAACGGTATTATATTACTGACGGCTAGGCAGACATCTTCTCCCGCTCAGAGGAAACCACTGCGCATGTCTGGAGCTCCGCGTGCGAGTAAAGGTGGAGGCGATGGGTGACAACAGACACTAAGTGACGTTATTGCTTGGATTTTACGGCGCCACCTTAAGTCCATGAACTTCACATTTTAAGGACAAAAAGCGCAACGCGACTTGGATGTAACGAGTAACGCGACAGTTTTGTAGAAATGTAGTGAAGTAGAAAGTACAGATACTTACTGTAAAATGTAGTGGAGTAAAAGTAGAAAGTATCCATTATTAAATCTACTTAAGTAAAGTACAGATACACGAAAATTGTACTTAAGTACAGTAACGAAATACTTGTACTTCGTTACTTCCCACCACTGCAAACTGGTTATAAAACAGTAACTAAATTAAGTTTAAGTGTCCAGATATTCTGTTCTTTAGGGTTTAATACCTCTTAAGAACAGTATAAGTTTTATACTGTCTCTTTCCTTCCATTTGTTTTCAGTAGTAATGAAAACAAATGGAAAACTCAGTATGTTTGTACTGAATTTTATAGGGAAATATGGACATAAGCTCTTTGCTTTTTTGTCTTGCTTTGCTCGATGATGATACCCGATTCTAATTACTAGGTGTTAATTCTGTTCTTTGTTCCATCATCAAAATAAATTCAATACATTTCAATTTAATTCAAGTCAGATTAAGTCGGAGAGAAACACTACCATGGCTCCTGAAGTCCTCCTCGAAGTAGTCTCTGTTCAGGGCGAACTCTGGCTCTTCTGTGTAACTGTACAGCTCTGCAGAAAACATGACACAAAATATTACAATTTTCCTGCCAAAAACATTTAGGTTTTTGTGTCTCTCTGTATGGCACAAAGAAAAATGTTGAAGTACTTCAGTTGAAGTCTATAGGCTTAAATTCATGCTTGAAAATAAAAACAATTTTCCAAAGAAAAGTGAACCAAATATTCTCCACAACAAATGTAAAAACTATTTTATTTTTTAAATGAATTTTGTTTAATTTATGCTGGTTATGTCTAACTGTTCTTAAAGTTGGGCATACTATCTGAAAATTTAAGCGCGACAAAACAGAGGAAATGTGTAACCGTGGAGATGGGATCATTTTTCACCTCAGTGCTGTCGGGTCGGTAACTACAACCTCTTCTGTCTGTACTCAGAAAACCCAAAGTTGGTTTTATTAAGTGTCAGGCAGGTGTTTAAAATGAAGCCTCTCACCAGAGCATAATTTCGACTCTCCAGGCCCTGATTCTCATCAACAATCATTGCAATCCTTTAAGCTTTACAGCAAACTGAAGACGCCTGGCTTAAATTCTTTAGTGAAACTGACCTAAAACGTGCCTGTGAACGAGTCAAAGCATGTCAACTCCTTAAAAGAGGCTAATTAGACCAGGCTCTGAATAAAAAAGGGGTAACTGGTTCTGGCTAGACTCACAGAAGAAAAGACCTCAGCTTCTGTCTCAACTGGTGTGGATCACATCGTTTTTGTGGGCATCCATTTGTCACACCGCTACACGTCTCCTTCTGCTCTCAGAGCACTCGTCATCGTCTGACCCCGAGGAGATGAGCTGTTGTGACTGACTGCATGCTCACCAGGGTGAGTAAGACTCTGGCAAATTCCCCGCGTGCCATGAACATCATGACTCAAAATCAAACACATACAAAACACAAATTGGTGCTGGATGGAAGCCTAAATTAGTCACTCAAAATTAACTCATGGTCAATCAAAAAAAACAAAAAAACAAAAACAGCAACATTTGGATATGATTGGATTTGAAATGCAAACAAAAAAGCAGTAGGTTTTTATGTGAATCAGAGTTTATTTTTTGGTCCGCATCAGAGTTAGATTGCGCATTTAACCCTCCCCAAACAAACTGGATGTTCTAGGCAAATGAATGAATGATTAAAGGGTCGGTGTGAATGCACCCTTGGAAAGATGGAATATCAGGGTGCAAAGTTGAGGAAGTGGCTCCAAGACAAAAAAAAAATACTGACCTAAAGTTGCCCTTTTCTACAGCCTGAGCAAAACCGAAGAGTCTGAAACAGCTGAGCTGTGACAAACAAGGCTGGAGGACAGGACGTAAGTTTATCTTGCCACAATGGACAGTGAAGAGGAAGGCAAAGATGATAGGAAATAAAAACAAACTTTGTCCCAGCTCGTACAGTAATTCAGGAGCTGCAGCAAGAAGTGAAGGTTGGGGTAAATCTCCATAGCGTCAATCTCCTTTAAGGCTTTTGTGCACATTTTTACCAGCTGTTCCAACAATATAGAAGGGTGGCAAAGCATGAAAAGAGGTCAGCATGCAGCAGACGAAGGGACTTCAGTAACCTTTGACTCCTACCTGAGAGCTCAGCCGTGAGCATGTCCGAGTCTCCATATTCAAACTCCAGGTTTGGAGACTCCATGGAGCTCTGAGGGGAAAACAACAAAATTAGCCCATCGTGAATCATTCTGAACTTTCATTCATCGCCGTAACTTAAACCTAGGTATAGAATAGGCATGATCTATCCGACGGTGTCATTGCACACCAAAGTTTTCATTGTCCTGAGATCATTCTGCACTATTTGTCTTACATTTTCATTTCACCCATAAACAACACATACATCTTTTGGTTCATTCTGTCTCCTCGTTTGGATTTTCAGGTTGTTAATATTGCCTGTTCCGGCTTCAGGCCGTGCTGATTAGCCATTTGCATATTTTGCCTCAGATCCTTGCCCTGCAGTTTACAGGTGCTCTCTATGGGGCATGTGAGGCTCCTGAATTAATCAACCTGTAATTGAGCGGTTACAGGAGCCTCAAAGTGGTCTGGTGTTGCAACAAAGAGCAGCAGCAATGCAGCAGTGAGACGGGAGAGAAGAGGAGAGGATGGAAGGCGCACACAAGCAAATATGGCCGCCTCGGTTTCACACAGGATTAGCTGCTGTGGTCAGGAAGGGATTGTGGGGGGATCCCTGTTGACCCCACCATGTGATTAGCGTATCAGCAGCTCAATGCAACTGCAACAAATATATTACAAAAGTGTTTGCATTAAAATAAGAAAAAAAATTACCTTCAGCACAAGGAAGAAAGAGTTTCAGGAAGTTTAAAAGTTGGTTTTGAAGTAACAAGATCCAAGCTTGACGGATTTCTTTGCTCTCTCGGGTAAGCGTGTGACAAGGAAGCAATTTGCAGGAAAACGGGTTGTGCAAGACACACCAAGACATGAAAGTGGAAGACAACACTGGAACGTAAACAGGAACCAATCATAATAAGAGTAAGGTGCACTACAGCTTTTACATTATGGACCAATGCATCAAACCAAAAACAAACGAGGGAAGCAGCCTGACCACCAGATTAATAACAAAAGTCTAATTTTATGCGGATGAGGATTAAATACAATCCTAATGTCACCTGAAGCTCTGAGCTCGGAGCGTTAGCTGCATTTAACCCAATGAAAACAATCCCTGAGGGGCCCAGCACAGATCCGCAAATAAGGACGTGCTCTCTGACTCAGCCGTCCCGGTTAAGTAACCGTCTGCTGCCGTTCATTAACAGTCTCTTATAAATACTCGCTGACACTCAGTCAGCATCGTGTAAGACTGACTAAATAACACCATTCCATACCACTACTGCTCTTAAAAAAGACCCACTTAAAAATGCAAATAAGTAAGGAAATCATTTGCTACAGCAGTCAGAAAGTTCAGGATTTGGTTCAGTGGAGGAACACGAGTGAGAATCCAACTCCGCTTTAAACCGCTCCACCACTTTCACCCTGACATGTGTCTGCTGTGTGTGTGTTGGTCTTCATGATGCGGTTTTTCACTAATGTTCTCTAACAGACCTCTGAGGACTTCATTAAACAACTGGATTTATTCACAGATTAAATCACACATAGCTGGAGTCTAATTGAGAATTAAGTGGCTCCTGAAGGAAATGTGTTGCACTGAAATTTAATCAAAGGTATCAGACTAAAGGGGGCTGAAAACAAATGCTCACCACACGCTCCGAACCTAATCTGTTCGTCCAAGTAAACAAGTAGACTTGACTGCAGCAAAATCTTCTGAAAAATATGAATTATCCCTTTAAGTATCTGAACGAGACAAGGCTCAGAGCAGAGATGTTTATCAACCATCCTAGAAGTGAGAACTTGCATTCGCATTAAGTCCATTTCGCCTGTGTTTCCTACCTTCTTCATCCTGTCTTCTCACTTGCCACAGCGACAACAGATGACCACTCAAACCAGCAGAAGCAACTAATTTCCACACAGCCTTAGATGCTCTACATAGGCAGAGCATCTAAACACAGCTTTGACAATAAAAGCTTTCAACGCCTGAGCCATGGAGCCACCGACACCATCAACCAACCCCCTCCTCGGCCCTGCCCATCCCAGAATCCAGCGGATGTGAGACGAATTTGCTCTAATTCTCTCAAACGCCCCCTCCGCTGCTTTCAAAGCACGAGCTGAATGACAACTCTGACTGACAACCGGGGTCTCTAATGTACCGCATCTGTACTCGGCAAGCCTAGCAACACAGCTTCATCTTCTAGTTATTTTTGCATGAGGAGAATAATTAATAGACATGAACCCAGCTGTGCTGCCTTGATGAGGACTGAGGAAGTGAAGGAGGCATTCAAAGTTGATTTCCAAGGTTAAAACACAAGAAAAAAGTAGCAATACGATGCATTAGTGCAGCTTGTTCTTTCAGCTAAGTTATAAGTCTCAGTCTGACTTATAACTTATAAAGTTATAAGTCAGACTCTTTTTTTGAAATCAACCAAAATGTCTTAAGATATGAATGGAGACTCCAAAACTCCATGGAGTTTTTCTATCTGTTCTGCCATTTTTGTTTTTAAATATAAAATGTTTCTTAAGAGACTCTACTCTCTAAAACAAGCTCCCATATGCAGGACTCTGATGACATCACAAAAGGCATGAGTCCATCTATTTGAACTTTTATCATTTGTTTTTACACGTTTTTAAGCAAATATCTTCTTCAAATGAGAACAGCTGTATTCTGGTTGAAGCTAAAAAAAAATTCAAATATTTTTCATCTTTAAATTTTGGATACATATCATGTAAATTACACAGACATGTATCTGTTGTGTAAAATTTGTTTATTTGCAGTTAAGCGACATGTTTGGCAACATTTCATGCTTTTAAAAGTCCTTTTATGAAACATATTCCCTGTAAGATCATTTGCTTCAATTAAACATTTTATATTTGAAACACCTTTTGTAAAATGGTGTCCTCTTCAATGCCTGCTGGGAAATATTTCTAAAATGTCACATTTTTAGAAATGTGATTTCTTGTTCTGTTTTCTCATTTGTAAATGCATATATTGTAAAACAATACAAAAAAGTGCTTTTAACAAACTTATTTTGTGAAATCCTGATGTGGAAATCCACAGTCCTGGGTTTTTATTCTCAGTGAAGATTGTTTTTTAAAAAAAATATATACAGAATATTAGCTTTAAACCAGACATTTCAATTATTATTCACATTACATATTATCTTTTTTTTTTTTTTAATTGGATGGTCCAGACATAAATAAAAACTATAAGACTGGTGCTGTTTAGAGAGCGTAAAGTAGGCTAGTGTTTTGTTGTAAACGTGTGTCTGGTGGCTGCTGAGTGGTCGTGGCAGCAGCAGTCACATTTCACCACCTGCATGCAGCACCACTGTAGGATTACCGGGTTATTTTTAGGACTCAGCTGCCAAAATAACACATCCCCGTCTGCCTGCATGCCTCCACGCTTTCGAGCCAAGACACTGCATGGAAAAAGGACATTCAGCTGATCTGAAAGCTCCCCAGCAACAACATACACACACGTTCACACACACACACACGCACCTACTACAAGCTGTGACAGCCCCAATGTACAACATCGCCTCTCGCATTTACCTCCGACTCTTTCTGCTGATCCTTGAACACATCTTTCCCTTTCGGCCTCTGTCTGTCGCCGTTATCGTTAAGGTTATTAATGATAGGTACCTCCATGTCCTCCGCCTGCATCTTTGCTCGCTGCGGCGCGGATCACTCTCTCCGCGGCGGGTCGTGCATGCCCGGTCCGGCGGAGAGCCGAGACTGCAACGCACCGGGAGGAGCTGCTCCACTACGGGGAACCAAGTTGAGGGTCTCCTCCTCCTCTTCTGCTTCTTTCTATCTGTTTCTCTTGCTGCGGATTGTCTCCCCCCCCACAAATCTGCTTGATTCGCTGTCCCCGCGTGTCCCGAGAGGGCGGGGTTACACTCAGACAGCAGAGAGAGGGGCGTGAGCTGACCCCCTCCCATTAATGTCAGTGTGCCAGTGAGAAGGCAAATGGCTCACAGCTATTTCCAGAGCCCTGAGAAAAGTCTTAAAATCGTTTGAACTTTTTCTCGTTCATGTATTTTATGTGGATTCTACCACTACAGGCCTTTCTGCTTACATCTCTACCAACTTTGGAAATCTAGAAAAAGATCCGTTTTGATCACTCTTGTTTGCAAAATAGATCAAGCTCTGTCCCATTGGTTGGACACAATGGATTTATGCATGTTTGGACTTTGACTAGGTCTCTTTCTACAGATGGTTCTGTCACTGTTGAAGAAGATGTGGACTGTCTTTATCCTTAATCTGTTTTGCCATTAACTATTTACTTTTTTAACATAAAATGTACTCCTGGATCAGTGCTTGTGTGTATTTTTTGCGTCTGCTTTGTCTTGTCGAACCTCAAGGATTTTGCTTTGATGTAAAAAAGGGGTTCCATTCAAGCCTTGACCCATAAATAACATTTTATTTCAGGTTATCAGAGTAAAGTGGACTATATTCTTGCATGTATCTGGAAGAATAGAAAATAGAGAAAACATTTCTTTAAACATATTTCAGGAAAAAACACCATAAATATTCAGGAACAAGATTTTTTTTTAAATACAAGATTAGAAATTTCAATAAAATACCATGCCATCTGATGTAGGCGACATAAATGTTTCTCCAAAACAGACAAGCTGCCAAAAAGGAAAAGAAGTAAAAATATTTTGAAATGAGCAACATGTTGGATCAATCTCTAATTTCAGAAAGATGCACAGAAACGACATTCACATACACGTCTTTTGTGAAATTGTTTAGATTTGTTTCTTTACAAAGTACTAAAATTGTTACAAATGTTTTTTGTGGCACATTTTTGAGTAAAATAATTGATGTTTAAACATTCAGTGACCGACATGTTTTAGTAAATTATGTCCTGTTAGACACCTGTTGGGGAAAATTTCTTTGCTTTATTAACATTTTTTTTTTACAGTATTAAGA
>NW_006799948.1:2491328-2510738 GCF_000485575.1 Poecilia formosa | reverse complement strand
TTCTGAATGCAATCAATATTTTTTGTTCAATAAATACTACCTTTTTAAGTAATGTAACTAATTTTATTTAGCGACATTGGTTAACCAAGTTTGTCTTTTTTTGTTTTAAGTAAATCTGCAGCTATCACATTTTATAGTCTTTTGTCGTCAGAAAATTCAGCCAAGATGCTGTTGCATTTTCAATGACTCTTATGCACTTCTGCTCATTCACAAGTGGCAACCCTCTTAATGTGCAACCTTTGCATTTCTACGATAATATTCTCCTACCTTGTTCTGTGTTCTTCTCCTGGTCAGTACTTGCTTCTGGTTCCGTTTTATTCTTCTTCTCAAGGAAGAAATCCTCAATAAATGAATATTCTTATTTTCGTAAACTCTTTTCTTAGCTTTCCCAACTTGCTTTCGGCTCTGAGAAAATAAACATATCACTGTGGTTAGTCGGAAGTTACAACCAGTACACAAATGTTCTGTTCAAAGGTTCAAAATTTGAACATTTCTCGTTGTTTTTGGTCAAAATTATTTAATTTCGGTGTTGGTGTGACTTAACCTCTAGCTGAAATATATCTGTTGCCTACATGCATCATATTTCCAGTATGACTGACTGCATTCTTGTCCGAAAACTTCGCATTAAAAAGCCGAGTTGCCATGGTGACGCTACCAGGAAATGATCACGTGTAATAATATTCAGCTATGGTTGTTTTGGGCTAGCTCCAAAATGTTAGCTCTGAAATATTTACTGAACAAACTTTACTTACATAATCGCTACTTAACTTCGCTGACATGTTTATCTAGCGCTGTTTCACCATCTATCACCAATAAACTGCGCCGTTTCAATTTCTTCAGCCGTAACTCCGTTACCGGCCAAAAACTCACGATAGGATACGTAGATGCGTAGAATTCAATGATGCGTTCATTTACACTAGGAAATCTCATAATTACTCTGAAGCAAAGGTTTAGACGGCAAATAAATCTGTTGAAGTCCGTACTTGTTTTCCTAGAAGGTTATTAAATTTATCTCGCAAAGTAATCATTCGTATTTTTTTTTTAAAGTAATTAATTAAAAACACATGTTCGTGCATCGAACTGGTTCTGAACTGGAGGTTGACTTTCAAGCAGGCCATCAACCTGCTGGAAGGTCTGTCAATTTTCCTATTAACCTCCCTCACTGCTGAAGAGGGACATTCCCACAGGATGATGCCGCCTCCACCGTGTTTAAATCTGGGAATGACAGCAGCTTATGTGAACCATCTTGTTGCCACAATCACATTAAAATAAAAGTTATAAAATAAACAAATAAGGTACTACACCATTGCGCTATCAGAAAGTACACAAAAATAAGATGAGAAATACTCCTTCACCTTTGATAGAACTAAAATAAGTGCAAACACTACTGAATTTTAAGCAACAGATTCATCTCATGGCTGGAGCCAGGCGGTTTTAATGGAAGTGAACAGCCTGACACCATCCAGAGGAGGGAAAAGAATTTATTAAAAAGCAGTCAGAGTTTAACAGTTTGCATCTTTAGGAAAACAAAGAAATGCTTCCAAAAAAATAAAAATAAAACCCTTCAAATTCTGTCCTCCCCCCCTCCCCCTTCACTGCATGCCAGACAGTTTCACACCACTAATTCAGACTGGAGTCATGCGTCAGCTCTGGAGATGTCAGAGATGGCGCCGTCTGACCGCTGCTGGCTCAGATGAGCTCACTGAGGCAACAGCACACATGGATCCCCTTTACCCCGACAAACAAATACAACTTAACCTTCCGTTAAGTGACATCAGGACAAATTAACCACACAACACATTCCACTTTTTACAGTTTTATTCATTAATATTACAGATTATTGCTCATCTTCTAACATGATCACTTCAGATTTTTTACTTTGTTTTTGTTTTCAACAACTTAAAGCATGACTGAGAATTTAGCCAGTTTGTACTGTATGAGGATTTACATCAATAAATACAGGAGACTTCTTTACACCTTACTATACACCTACATTTTTTGTCAGATCTGTATATAGTTTGTATATACATAAACAATGCTGGTGTCTTCCCTCGTCCAGTTAACCGTATATTAAAACAGTTCTCCTCCCTTAACCCACAGGTCAGGATCCTGAGGCAGCTGTTAAAAAGTAACTACGGCCTGCGAGACAGAAATAAAAACATAAAAGATATGGACAAACACACACACACACACGCACACACACGTCATTCATAAGCACACATTCACAGAATTAAAGGGGGCTTGTGGGGGGAAATAGGCCTTAAGACAATGGGTCACACAATCCTGTGTGGAGATTCAACTGCACAAGGAGACAAGGACGCACAGACACCGACTGCGACACAGAATGGAGGAGTTTTGCTTTAAGGTGGCATCACAGATTTTCATATTACACACTTCTTTTGGGCCACTATTCAACTCTTTTTGATATCAATGATATAAATTGTAGACGGGTGAAGAATTATAAAAATAAAAAAACAAAACAAACCTCGTTCAAACACTGAGTTGGAAAAATAATCTTGAAGTGCGCATCACAGTATGAAATGCTTTCTGATCGGGATAAACATCGGCTGATTGTGGTTCTATACAAAGTATTGACACCCCGGGTAAAGACGCAAACAAAAAGCCTAAGGTAAAGACGTGCTGACCTCACGGCGTTTGCATATCGTACACCATGTTGAGTGCAAGTTGTGGTAACAGCAACACCCTTCGGTGCAGAAGTCGTTACTGAAGGAGGGACGTTGGAAGTTAGGCGTTTTCAATGTGTGGGGTGTAAAGAGTTCCTGAAGAGGAGACGGGTCTAAATATATTCAGGCTGTGAGCGCAACAGAGACTTAAAGTGGATAATGGGAAGGCTAAATCAAATGTGGTACCATTTCTGTTTTATCCTTTCAAACAATCAATTTCTGCCATTATAGTGGATTTGTGAAATTTTAGACTAAAGGTAAGGGAATGCAATCTTTCATACACATGGAGACAAAATTATTCATTTTAATTCACTGATTTAATTCCAAAAATATGCGTTTAAAAACTCTAAGAATGTAGTGCTTTTTGAAGCTACTTTGCTTTAACTCGCACAGTTTGACATCGCCTCTGCTTCTAGCTTACTAAATGCACTGATGTTCACTTGAGATGCAGACAAACTGGCTGTTGATCAGAATCCAACAAATTTTCAGAACGACTGGATTCAACTTTGGTGGCCAGAAACTCAAAAATCCAATCATTAACCTGACCAACGAATGCAACATGCTGTTATTACAAGTTGACAACAGTCTTTGGTGTTGAAGTTGTTACAGAAAGATTAGTTTCAGTGCAAGTGTTTCAAATGAAGTTGGGAGACGAAAAAAAAAAAAAAAAATGCAAGAAGCTCCTTAGAAAGAAAGATGTCTGCTCTTAATTTAGGCTGCAAAAGAGTAGGAATTACAGAAGACAACAGGAAGTACAAATGCATTTCTAGCTTCAATCTATTGTGTCATGGAAGAAGATCTGGAAATGTTCACAGGAAACTGGAAATGGTCATCTGTGCTTTATCATCGTTAAACAGCAGAGGAACAGGAAGTCGTATTTTCCGATTTAAAAAAGGTATTTAAACACTGATCAAGGGACAATGAAAAAAAAAAAAGAAATTAAAGATTAATTTAAGGCTTTAGGTTGTAGCTTTACTTGGGGTGTCAAAAAATCTGGAGGGGAAGCATGATGGATTTGTTTTATATATAGTATAGCGACACTGGTTTGTGTTTCCATCTGGTTAAGCATTGAAGATTGTGCAGATGAGAGGTTAATAGTGATTGCATCTTATAACACAATTATAAAAGAAAAAAAAAAACTTCAATAGTGGATGGAAAGTCATCGCAAAATCTGATCTCCAAACATGAAGAAGAATGTGCTTCTGTGATTAGGATAAAAACAATCATCAGTCAGAATGTTGGCGAGTAATTGACAAATTTCAGTACCCTTAACCTGTTGATGTTGTTGTATGACAAGTACAAGAAAAAAAAATTAAAATTAAAAATTAGCGCCATACTTTTTATGGAGTACCTGCAACAAACTGCTTCATGCTATGTAAATACTCTGTCACAGTATTCAGAATGAGGGTTTGAGTACATTTATTACAGATGATTAGAACATTTAGTTGCTTCTCTGTGCGACACGACGATTCGGTCAAAAATGAAATATTAGAAGGAAAGATAGAAAAATCTTAAATTCTATATAAATATCTAAATATACAGTATACCTTTGTAATGATTTGACAATCTGCCATGCTTCTACTACAGTATAGTCATTCTTGTTAAAGAAAAGGAAAAAGAAGAAAAAAAAGAAAAAGGAAAATGATTAAATACTTGTTGTGACTTCAACACTGGTGTGTTGTGAGCAGCTGGAGACCAAAAGAGCAGCCAATGAGATGGTTCCACTGTGGGTTTAAGAGACGGGTGAGGAGAGCAAGTCGACATCCAGTCATGTTTATACAAACGAAAAAAGGAAAAAAAGCATTAAAATACAAGATATGATTGGACCCCTGAGGCCCTCACACAAGATCTGCAACCCGCCCTATTTTTGTTTTGTTTTTTGAAAATCAAAAGGTAGAAAACGAAAGACGATGAGGGAGGGAAAAAGTAAACAGCAAAAAAAAGGGAAGAATTGTCCATGACTAAATCTTCAGTTGCACACCTATTTAAAAAAAAAAAAAAAAAAAAAAAGTAAAGAAAGAAAAGCAATCAAAATTTTGCTTACAGAGTCTGTGTTTCATCTTTTTAAGGAGACAAAGAATCAAAACTCTGGCGCCGTGGAGGGAGGAAAGAGGACTAACGTACAACTCGACGCATCTAAAGAGAGATGGCGGAGAAAGTAAAACGACTCTTGTTCGACGAGGAGCGAGAGGCGAGAGTGGCTCCAGAGAGGAGTGATTTTTTTTATTTTTTTATTAATACGATTATTACTGTGGGTGGGTGGGAATAAACTAAAGCAGGAAACAGGAAAAGTTAGGGCCCCTCCTTTGCTCCATTTGTAAAGCAGGTGTTTTGACTATGCCATCTATCCTTCTATCCCCCTCCTCTTCTCCCTCTGAGTCCGTGCGATTCATGGAGAACTGATATCTCCTCATTCAACTCAATGGTTTAATACCTGGAGGAAAAAAAACAAAACACAAGAAAACAATAGAAAGCTCAAATCAGAAAATGAACAGAAGGAAGCAAATTCAGTAACTTCTGTCCGGCTAAAAACCACAAACTTTCATGTATTTTATGCAATAAAAGCTGCAGCTGATGTGGAGTGGAAGCGGCCATTTTGGAGCAGTTTACCTATAGTAGTTTGGCTTAAAGGGCCCGTTCTTGTTCAAGCCCAGGTACTTGGCCTGCTCATCAGTCAACTCTGTGAGATGCGCATCAAACGTCGGGAGATGTAGGCTGGCCACATACTCATCTGGGCAGCAGGGGAAAAAAAAGAAAAACGGAGAGAGAGTAAATGTCTTGGCATTTTCCAGGATCTCTGACCTGAAAAATTATAATTTGAAAAAGGAAATCCAGGGTAACTACTGTCTTCCTTTTCTTATACAAGCCCTTTTACATTCATTGACAGAGCGACCTACATCTGCCTTTCTTTACCAGGCTTCTCTATCAGCATGCATGATCCGTCTTTAATAACATTAAACTGAAGACATTTTTACCCATTTTCTTGGGCAGCAGATAAACATCCTGCTTGTACCGTCCCTCGGGGGCGTTGTAGAGCTCTATCAGGGCCAGAGCCTGCAGGGAAACAAATCACATAAACATGTTTGAGCAGACTTCTCAGTTTGTCACGGAAAAAAGAGAGCTGTAAATGTAGAAAAAAAAAAGAAAGAGAGAAAGAAAGAAAATCAGTTAAAACAACAGAAATGTACCTGGGTTGTGGCAGTGATGGAGAGCACAAACGTGGGCACAGTGGAGCAGCTCAGGTTCAGCAGACGGCCCTGGAGAGAAAATTAAAAACACACACACACACAAAAAAAGAAGAAAAAAAAAAAAACCGTTAGAAACACACTTCTGCTGGCTTGGTGTTGCTCAAGCTTTTACCAAGACCAAACTGAGTAAAAACCTAATTTTTACATATCAGGGTTTCCTCTACATGTAACTGATTACAGTGCACTGCTGAGGCAAAATAAAAGCTGCCACACCTTCAGAATGAAGATGTTTAAACATTTGCTAAAACAATTAAAGCACACGGGATGTTTACCTACATATATGGTCTGTATTTGTTCACTTAAACTAACCATAATCAGAGTTTGAAATGAAATTAATCATCATGGAACATTAAAACTTAATCTACTTTGAAAAGGTGACACTGCTGGCGCAACTACTGTGTGCTGCGCTGCTCTCAGCAGTGAAGTAGAGGGAAAGAAAACACAATAGGAAGCTACCAAAAGGAGGTTAAGATTCATGTATTTTTAGTTCAAGCCTGTGAAAAACAACCCTAATGTTAAAGCATGTTGTGTTTGAACAACAGTAAAGAAGCTAGTTAATATAGTTTGGCTTCGATGCATACCTAGCTTAGTGTCGGATAATTCCCCCCCCACCCACTTAGATTCATTTCTGGTTGCATTTTCAGTTAAATATATTCAAATATTTTCAGAAGAGGGGATGTCAGATGGAGATGCTCAATGTTTTTTTTTATTGTGGCACAGTTCCCTCAACTTCTCAGGAATGCAGAAATAACAGTGTTCTGTACCGTGACACTTCCTAACGTCCCTTGAGTGATAATGGTGACTGAAACGAATTAGTCAAGTACACAGGTTGAAGTAGAGAATTTATTTTTATTTTTTTTTAAAGGTCTTAGAGCAGGGGTGCCCAAAGTCGGTCCTCAAGGGCCGGCATCCTGCATGTTTTAGTTCTCTCCCTAGTGATAGCAACAACCTTCTCAGCAAGTCAATGTTCTCCTTAGGCCTTCTAAGGAGCCATAATTTGATGCAGGTGTGTTAAACCAGGGAGTGAACTAAAACATGCAGGATGCCGGCCGTCGAGGACCGACTTTGGGCACCCCCGTCTTAGAGGAACGCCTGCAAATCATAATAGAAATATGAAACAAAACAAGCTTTTAATTCCAGGTTCACTGATGTGGTTCCAACCTGTTTCAGATCAAACGGGTTCAGATTCGTCGGCTCCAAGGAGCTGGCAGCTCGGCCGGCCCTGCTGAGCTGCTCTCATTCTGTCATGGCTCATGATTCACTCACAAATACGCCACTTCTTATCCAGGCGACACGTGCCCTGATACATATTTTACGCTAACTTCATACATCTGGATGCAACCAGATCTGTTTTCTGCATCTTTAACCGTTCTCCGACTAACATGAATCAGCCAAGTCCGCAATGCAGTTCACAGCAAGAAGTCAGACCGATAGGATTTGTTTGGACGTTTTTAGGCACCTCTGCCAGCAGGACTATCCTCTTGGCATCGGGCCAGATGATGTGGTCCACCTGTGAGCGAACCCTCTCCCAGGTTAGTTCAGGGGTCCGCAGGCTGGCCTGCCGAACAAAAACAATTTAAGGTCATTTTAGCCTCTACATGTGGAAGATGATCTTTTCCCCAGCTATTAGGATGGATCAAATAATTAATTGACTTAAAAGCCCAAAAACTAAAACACATTTCCAAATTTCTTACAAANAGCGCCATACTTTTTATGGAGTACCTGCAACAAACTGCTTCATGCTATGTAAATACTCTGTCACAGTATTCAGAATGTGGGTTTGAGTACATTTATTACAGATGATTAGAACATTTAGTTGCTTCTCTGTGCGACACGACGATTCGGTCAAAAATGAAATATTAGAAGGAAAGATAGAAAAATCTTAAATTTTATATAAATATCTAAATATACAGTATACCTTTGTAATGATTTGACAATCTGCCATGCTTCTACTACAGTATAGTCATTCTTGTTAAAGAAAAGGAAAAAGAAGAAAAAAAAGAAAAAGGAAAATGATTAAATACTTGTTGTGACTTCAACACTGGTGTGTTGTGAGCAGCTGGAGACCAAAAGAGCAGTCAATGAGATGGTTCCACTGTGGGTTTAAGAGACGGGTGAGGAGAGCAAGTCGACATCCAGTCATGTTTATACAAATGAAAAAAAGCATTAAAATACAAGATATGATTGGACCCCTGAGGCCCTCACACAAGATCTGCAACCCGCCCTATTTTTGTTTTGTTTTTTGAAAATCAAAAGGTAGAAAACGAAAGACGATGAGGGAGGGAAAAAGTAAACAGCAAAAAAAAGGGAAGAATTGTCCATGACTAAATCTTCAGTTGCACACCTATTTAAAAAAAAAAAAAAAAAAAAAAAGTAAAGAAAGAAAAGCAATCAAAATTTTGCTTACAGAGTCTGTGTTTCATCTTTTTAAGGAGACAAAGAATCAAAACTCTGGCGCCGTGGAGGGAGGAAAGAGGACTAACGTACAACTCGACGCATCTAAAGAGAGATGGCGGAGAAAGTAAAACGACTCTTGTTCGACGAGGAGCGAGAGGCGAGAGTGGCTCCAGAGAGGAGTGATTTTTTTTATTTTTTTATTAATACGATTATTACTGTGGGTGGGTGGGAATAAACTAAAGCAGGAAACAGGAAAAGTTAGGGCCCCTCCTTTGCTCCATTTGTAAAGCAGGTGTTTTGACTATGCCGTCTATCCTTCTATCCCCCTCCTCTTCTCCCTCTGAGTCCGTGCGATTCATGGAGAACTGATATCTCCTCATTCAACTCAATGGTTTAATACCTGGAGGAAAAAAAACAAAACACAAGAAAACAATAGAAAGCTCAAATCAGAAAATGAACAGAAGGAAGCAAATTCAGTAACTTCTGTCCGGCTAAAAACCACAAACTTTCATGTATTTTATGCAATAAAAGCTGCAGCTGATGTGGAGTGGAAGCGGCCATTTTGGAGCAGTTTACCTATAGTAGTTTGGCTTAAAGGGCCCGTTCTTGTTCAAGCCCAGGTACTTGGCCTGCTCATCAGTCAACTCTGTGAGATGCGCATCAAACGTCGGGAGATGTAGGCTGGCCACATACTCATCTGGGCAGCAGGGGAAAAAAAAGAAAAACGGAGAGAGAGTAAATGTCTTGGCATTTTCCAGGATCTCTGACCTGAAAAATTATAATTTGAAAAAGGAAATCCAGGGTAACTACTGTCTTCCTTTTCTTATACAAGCCCTTTTACATTCATTGACAGAGCGACCTACATCTGCCTTTCTTTACCAGGCTTCTCTATCAGCATGCATGATCCGTCTTTAATAACATCAAACTGAAGACATTTTTACCCATTTTCTTGGGCAGCAGATAAACATCCTGCTTGTACCTTCCCTCGGGGGCGTTGTAGAGCTCTATCAGGGCCAGAGCCTGCAGGGAAACAAATCACATAAACATGTTTGAGCAGACTTCTCAGTTTGTCACGGAAAAAAGAGAGCTGTAAATGTAGAAAAAAAAAAGAAAGAGAGAAAGAAAGAAAATCAGTTAAAACAACAGAAATGTACCTGGGTTGTGGCAGTGATGGAGAGCACAAACGTGGGCACAGTGGAGCAGCTCAGGTTCAGCAGACGGCCCTGGAGAGAAAATTAAAAACACACACACACACAAAAAAAGAAGAAAAAAAAAAAAACCGTTAGAAACACACTTCTGCTGGCTTGGTGTTGCTCAAGCTTTTACCAAGACCAAACTGAGTAAAAACCTAATTTTTACATATCAGGGTTTCCTCTACATGTAACTGATTACAGTGCACTGCTGAGGCAAAATAAAAGCTGCCACACCTTCAGAATGAAGATGTTTAAACATTTGCTAAAACAATTAAAGCACACGGGATGTTTACCTACATATATGGTCTGTATTTGTTCACTTAAACTAACCATAATCAGAGTTTGAAATGAAATTAATCATCATGGAACATTAAAACTTAATCTACTTTGAAAAGGTGACACTGCTGGCGCAACTACTGTGTGCTGCGCTGCTCTCAGCAGTGAAGTAGAGGGAAAGAAAACACAATAGGAAGCTACCAAAAGGAGGTTAAGATTCATGTATTTTTAGTTCAAGCCTGTGAAAAACAACCCTAATGTTAAAGCATGTTGTGTTTGAACAACAGTAAAGAAGCTAGTTAATATAGTTTGGCTTCGATGCATACCTAGCTTAGTGTCGGATAATTCCCCCCCCACCCACTTAGATTCATTTCTGGTTGCATTTTCAGTTAAATATATTCAAATATTTTCAGAAGAGGGGATGTCAGATGGAGATGCTCAATGTTTTTTTTTATTGTGGCACAGTTCCCTCAACTTCTCAGGAATGCAGAAATAACAGTGTTCTGTACCGTGACACTTCCTAACGTCCCTTGAGTGATAATGGTGACTGAAACGAATTAGTCAAGTACACAGGTTGAAGTAGAGAATTTATTTTTATTTTTTTTTAAAGGTCTTAGAGCAGGGGTGCCCAAAGTCGGTCCTCAAGGGCCGGCATCCTGCATGTTTTAGTTCTCTCCCTAGTGATAGCAACAACCTTCTCAGCAAGTCAATGTTCTCCTTAGGCCTTCTAAGGAGCCATAATTTGATGCAGGTGTGTTAAACCAGGGAGTGAACTAAAACATGCAGGATGCCGGCCGTCGAGGACCGACTTTGGGCACCCCCGTCTTAGAGGAACGCCTGCAAATCATAATAGAAATATGAAACAAAACAAGCTTTTAATTCCAGGTTCACTGATGTGGTTCCAACCTGTTTCAGATCAAACGGGTTCAGATTCGTCGGCTCCAAGGAGCTGGCAGCTCGGCCGGCCCTGCTGAGCTGCTCTCATTCTGTCATGGCTCATGATTCACTCACAAATACGCCACTTCTTATCCAGGCGACACGTGCCCTGATACATATTTTACGCTAACTTCATACATCTGGATGCAACCAGATCTGTTTTCTGCATCTTTAACCGTTCTCCGACTAACATGAATCAGCTAAGTCCGCAATGCAGTTCACAGCAAGAAGTCAGACCGATAGGATTTGTTTGGACGTTTTTAGGCGGAGAGTAAAGCACCTCTGCCAGCAGGACTATCCTCTTGGCATCGGGCCAGATGATGTGGTCCACCTGTGAGCGAACCCTCTCCCAGGTTAGTTCAGGGGTCCGCAGGCTGGCCTGCCGAACAAAAACAATTTAAGGTCATTTTAGCCTCTACATGTGGAAGATGATCTTTTCCCCAGCTATTAGGATGGATCAAATAATTAATTGACTTAAAAGCCCAAAAACTAAAACACATTTCCAAATTTCTTACAAAGTACTGCAACATAAACAGTAAGAGAAGCAGGCATTGTTAAAGGCTTCCGACGTCGTCATTAAGAGTTGCAAACTCACCACATCGATTTCGGTGTTGGAGTGCCCCATGTTGCAGACAATACAGCCGTTCTTCATGCGGTCCAGGTGCTCTCTCACCACAACGTTCTTGTTACCTAGTGAAGAAGAGGTGAACGAGTGATTCAATCTGAGAAAAGGAGCAGGAAAAGAGCACACTTTAAAAAAAATGATTATATATATATATATATATATCATATGAGGTCAGCATAAGACAACCAAGTCTGCCTCTGTCATTTATAATTTAATTACCTATCTTAGAAAGTGAGCAAAGATAATTAGGTCTGGAAATGGAGTTCAGTTAGAGTTGGCTCAACATGCTGAAAGGATCTGAGGGTTTAAAGAATTTTCTTTTGGCATTAAAACTATGAGAAAATATTCTTTGTGAAATATTTTAACAGTTAGAAAACCTACAGACACAAAGTAACAAGGGTCAAAGTTCAAATGGCGGTTTATTGAGCCTACAAAGATTTCTAATTTATTTACATCCCTCAAACTTTATTTCTATCCTTCACAACTAGAAACTAAACATGTATTTTAGTGTGATTGGGTGGGGATTTGAAGCTGGTCATGTTGATGCAGGGACTGGACTAAACGCTGAAAACCATAAAGAAGAAAAACTTCTTACAGTATGAACATGTTGGAACAGAGCAGTCACAGCGCAAAAATAAATCTAATTGAAAATCTGTAAAAAAGAAAAAAAAAAAGACTTCAATTCTCCATCTAATCTGATAAAGACTGAGTAATTAAGCAAAGAAGAATGGCCAAAACCTGTTGATGTTCAAAGGTGGTAGAGGTTCATCATTTTCCCTTTTACTTTATGATTATACACTTCTTTTTGTTGGTGTGCTATTATGGAAATGGACCTCAAAGGAAACTAAACTTTCTCAATGTTCTCTATATTCACCAAAAAAAACAAAAAAACAATTGGATTTTTACACTAATCTTCCACACAGCTGGGTTGTCAACGTCGCTATTTTCACCTAATTCAGGGAAAAAGTTTTTTTTGTTGTTTTTTTTAAGTTTAGTTTTTTAGTTGTTTTTTTAAGGCTGCCTTGTTCCTGTGCAACTCGCTATGATTGCAGAGCCTCCGCTTCAACCCTGACGGGCGATATTTGGTAATGAAGTGGCGACCAGTAATTCTCTGCTCTAATCCAAAGGTCAGCGCCGGCTCCCTCGCCCTCGAGGTTCAGAGCTTTATTAGCGACCACTGCAGATGATTTCGCTGACTCAGTGACCCGTCTAGTCACCTTGAACAAGACGCAACAAAAACTGTGAACTTCTGCACCCTGACTAGATTAGCAGAATGTCAACATCAGCGGCTGCCAACCTGTGCAGGTGATGACGATGTCCACTTGTCTGATGACTTCGTTGAGTTTCACCAGCCTGAAGCCATCCATGCTAAGAAAAAAACAGATGATTAATCACTAATGATTAATCAGTAATCATGATTAATCATTAATTACTTAATAAACAGGATTAATCAGTTAATTGAAATAGCTGCCAACTAATTTAGGAATGGATTAATAGTTCCTCCAATTATGTCCATTTGCTGAAAGAACATACTCAGAGCAGTAACTAAACCAAAACTGTACAAGAAATATACAAGTTATGCATTTGAGATTTAAAAAAAAAACCTGTGTCTGTGAATATATTCTACCCAGAATTCAAACGGCACAGTTTTGGCTCCATCTGGTTCAGATACTGTAAGACAATTAAGCACTTCTTGCTATGTAATCATTAATCAGTTAATCCAAAAAAATAAATAATAATCAACAGATCAGCCCTACACTGATAAGTTGAGTAAAGAGGGCTGAGCTTTTCACATGTTGATGTTAGAAGCATTTTTTCTTTTCGGTGCACATGCATCTTTTGCCATTGCACTTTAGGCAATACAATGTTTATTTTCTCATTTTAAAAAGGAGTTGAAATATTTGTTTGCATTTTTCTAATATTGTATAAAAGACAAAGACGTTAAACAGAAAATGTGCAGAAAGTGCCAAATTTTTAAAATCCGATTAATCGATTAATCGCTAGAATAATCCGATTACTAAAATAATTGTTAGCTGCAGTAATAGTGAAAAGTGACTTTCCTGCAACCTAAATGAGCCAAAATAAAGAAAAAAACTAAAGCTTACCAGGCCTGCAAGGCGCAGATGGGGTCGATCTCTGTGACGTAGACGATGGAGCCCATGGCTTTGAGGGCAGCGCAGCAACCTTTTCCAACCTGAGGGAGGTGAAAATAGAAGAACTGGTCATTTACAGTTAACAGGGGTGCATGCAGTGTGTTACAGAGAAACGCAGGGCAGAAATGCACACAGCATTCCCAAATAGCAGGGCTAGAGCTGTGATCGGTGCAGTCGCAGTCTACTGTGATGTAATAATAACACAGACAGTGACGCCTCAGAAAATGATACAAAGAACTAATCCAAGGATTTTTAACAAGTATTGGGTGGGCACGTTTGATTACTGTGTATTTTCTCTCATTCAACCAGGCTGTGAATTTTTAATAGAGTTGAGGTCTGGGTTATGTCAGTCATTTCTGTAGCTTCCAGTTTCTGGCAGAGTGGAGTTGGCTTGGCTTGGTTGTTCTCAATTTCCTTTCAATCAGAACCAACAGTTCGAGTCAGATGGTTAAAAGTTGGACACAATTAGGCGTTCCAACATTTCTATAAACCAAAACACACATCAAAATGTGTTTCAGGTATGGCTAATTTTGTTTGAACCGCTTTCCCAAAGCTCTGACTGCCACCTGTTGAACATTTCAGGACCATTCTTAAAAATTAGCTTTGCTGGCAATTTAAATCAACTTTTTCCTCAAAAGTACTCAAACATCCTGCTGTTATTGGTGACAGAAAGCAAAGTGACACTGTGCCAAACATTAGCAGTGTTGGACCTATATTTCCATACCTTTGTTGATCAGAGAAAATCCAAACTTTTTCACTGAATACATATTTAAAGTTTTAGCGTGAGTTTTCTCATTTTTAGCAGAACACCAGGAGGAACACATGCGACTTAAACAAAACCGTTAACCTTACCTCTCCGTATCCACACACCACCACCTGTTTGCCTCCAAACATCACATCAGTGGTCCTCTTCAAGCTGGAGACACAGATACACGTTTCAGTGCTGCTGCTTCTCTACCATTGGAAGCAATTTGTAAGGAAAGAAAACATGTTTTATACCCGTCTAAGATGGATTCTCTGCAGCAGTAAAGGTTGTCGAACTTTTGCTTGGTAACAGAGTCGTTGACGTTCATGGCTGGAACACACAGCTTCCCCGCCTTGGACAATTGGTACAACCTGAACTTACACATAATTTCTTATTAGATCTTTTTGATGGCACAACTAAAAATAGAATCCAAACATAAAGAGATTCAAATGTACTTTCTATTTTAAATCGTTTGTATCAAGCTGAGTGCAGATAAAAATGTGTACCACTTTCCACCACTAGATGGCAATGTTCCCAAACTTGACAGTGGATGCAAATAGGGCCTTATTCTGTTACTGTGCAGGTTTTCACAAATATTTTAAACCTTAAAGGCACAGAAAATCAGTTTCATCATCTTTCAACTAAAACATGTCTGTAATATTTAGCATTAGGAAAAAGAATCATGTGAAAAGAAGAGGAGATATGGACGCTGCTTATCCTACCTGTGGACGCCAGTAACGCTCTCCTCTACGATGCCCTTGATCTTCTTGAACATGTTGGGGTACTTTTTATAAATCCAGTGCGTCAGGTCTCCGCCGTCATCCAGGATCTGGGGAGAAAAATTGAGTCAAAATAAAGACGTTAGGAAGAAAAATATGAAAAGATGTTAAGAATAAATTAAAAGAAAGGAAAGAAAATGGTGTTTTTGGTCACATAGATGCATTTTATGTGACAGACCAAAACATAGTAACATGATTATGTCGGGTAAAAAAAAAAACATTATAAAGGCTTTTGTGTTTGGGTGGAGATGGTCTGATATGATTATGTCTACAACTAAATTATTTTAGTAATCGATTACTCTAATGATAAATTGGATAAAATTGAAATAAATTTGGCAAATTCATCCGATTTTTCATTCGACTACTTGAGCCATTTTATACAGTAACATAAATAAATTAAAGATGAACAAACAAATAATTAAATTCCTTTTTTATTGCGTTGCACATGCGTCAAAAACTATGTAAAAAAAAAAAAAAAAAAAAAAAAAAAAAAGGAAAAAAAAAGACAGTTGCTACCATGTTGGGTTGCCAGCCTTCCACGTTGACGCAGCGGTCGATGCACCACCAGAAGTCGTCCTCTGACTCACCCTTCCAGGCAAACACGCTGAAACCTGCGGAGTGGAAGGAAGTGAAGATTGCAGAGTTGAGAAAAATGTGACAAGAAAGAAGAGATAGAAAGATTTTAGACTGAAGGCTTTCAAACTGTTCTCACCTCCTTCTGCCAGAGCTGCAGCCACTTCATTCTGGGTGGAGTAGATGTTGCATGCTGCCCACCTGCACTGAGCGCCCAGAGCTGACAGAGTCTCCATCAGCACCTGAGAAAGAGAAAAAAAAACAAAGCTGCAGAGTTTCGCTTTTTTGCCAGACTGAAGATGTCAACACGTTGCCATTTATTTTTGTCGTGCCACTCACGGCGGTCTGCGCGGTGATGTGCGTGCAGCCCACCACCTTGGCACCGGCGAGGGGTTTCTCCCCCTGAGCTCGCTTCCTCAGCGCCATCAGTGCTGGCATCTCTGGCGGAGGGGGAAACACACACAAAGCGGAAGTTGGAATTAGCTGGAAGGTAAAAGGAATTCCCAGCTTTAATCTCATTAGCTGAGCTCTAATCCATCCAGTCGTCCAGATGAAGGAGCTGCAGATGCTAAATGATGCTATCTGCGTGTTTAGCCCTGCGCTGTTTCGCGTCCATGTGATCAAACTCCTTCCGAGTGTGTTGGTCCTACCTTGCTCTGCGATCTCGATCTCTCTGCGCCCGAAGTCGGCCTGCTTGATGTTTTTGATGCAGAAATCGCCGTTGCCTTTGGAGTTCTTCTGCTGTTTGTCCCGGGGTGAGGTCTCATCGTCGGAGCTGTCGGTGTACGACGCCGCTGCAAGCGATTGCACGTGAAAACGTCAGTGGAGGAAAAGGACACAACGTGCTTATTTTCAGCAAGCTAAACCTGGCTTTGCAGAAAGGTTTCGCAGCACAGGTCTTTTTTCTTAATACCCTGTAATTCAAACTTGACCAGGCCAAGCTTTCTGGATCACCCAGTAGAAGTGACGATAAATCCGTCTGACATGGCTTCTCCCGTTACCGAGCAACAACAGAGAGACAGCGCGTCTGCCAGGCGTCACGCTGCGGCTGCAAACTTTCACTCTGTGCCGTTCGTGCAGGATCATAATTACACCAAGTGTTACTCTGTTGGCTTTTATGTTTTAAAGTATAGAGACATTTGCTGTGATTTGATAGTGTGGCAGACAACATGACAAAACAATCTCCTCTTACCCATTAGATCTACAGAAAATGATGGCCTAATAAATCTCATTTACTGCCAATAATGTCACAACTTTTTGAAAAAGAGGCAATTTATAATTTTAGATAAATACTTATTATAGGAAATTTGTTGTCATTTTTAATGAACCGGCATTTTATTTATATTTTTAGAATTTAAAATCAAGATAAATATAAAATTTAACAAAAAGAGGATGATTTTTTTATCTGTAGGATGAAAAATGATAGTTAAAATTAACAGATTCCAACTTAACAACAAGAAAAACAGATCCAAGAACATATTGCTGGTACTTTTGTGAAAATGTGATTATTGTGGGGGAAAAAAAAAAGAGAACAAATGCAGAATTTTAAAATTTTTTCAATCTAAATTTCAACAATATTGGCTGGTCCTTTTTTATTTCTACGCCAGTCATTAAGAGTCACTCTTAATAAGGCCGCAAGAGCCACAGGTTGGAGAAAACCTGCTTTCAAGTAAAGTTTGTGTAGAAAAATGGCCTAATGAAATTTGGATTAAATTTAATTGAGAATCTGTGGGTTGAAAATGGATGTTCAGAGGCACTCCATGCAGCCTGAGAGTTCTGCAATGGAAAAACTGACAATGAAAAAATTTTTCCCCTATATGTTAAATAGATATAACTTCAAAATAATCTGAAGCTCTAATTGCAGCAAAACATGGTTTTATATCGACTCAAGGGGGAGGAATACACAGATTCTTATCTCTGCAAACCGTTTTAATCTGTGCATCATCACCCTACCACTGCAAATAAAATCCCAATTCAACACTCAAAGGTCTTGTCGCTCTAACACGACAAACTGTCTCACTAAAAGCGCAGAGCGGCAAAGACTGTTTTTAGAGCACCTCTGATCCTGGGGCGTCCATCACTTCCCCTCCTCTAAGTGTGACTCAGCGTCCAAATGTCCATTTGGCAAAGCGGAGCGCCACGGTGCAGATTAATTCATTACGTTAATGGCTTCATTGGAGGCTCTGACTCCTGACACGCAGTGGGGTATCAAAAAGCACAAGTCCGAGCAGATTACGCAGAAAAGCATTTAAATGTTTACGAAAACGCCCATGATGGAGGGAGGTCAAAAGGTTAAGAGCAGTGAGCATTACGAATGAGAACAGGGTCCTGGTGTCAGCCATTCCTCAGACTTTGTGACCTCTCCGCTCCGTCATTGTTCTAGGAAATCGGGTAAATTAGTGTTTTTGTAAAGTGTGCCATCTGACTCTAAGTACCTGTAAGAGTAACAGTTTTTCCCAGAAAGGGCAGAGTAATTGTTCACAAAGGTGCTGGTCCCGTTAGTTATAAACTACAGAAAGTAGGTTGAGTAGTTAATATTGAAGCAGTTGTTTGTGCATCAATTTTCTAAGTCATTTCCTCTTTCACTAATTAATATTTCAACAGCTAATCAATCTAAAGCTCAACTCTGTAGCCTCTTCCTGCTATAGCATAAGATACAGGATTTTATTATTTACTTTTTTTGGTTTCCCATTCCAATAAATTCCTGCATGCGCTCTGGAGACCACCGGCAGCTAATCCGCTAACACAGAGCCCACAGTTTCATGAGAACCACAGGGTTAGACTGTGAGAGCGAGGACAGAGATGGTTGATGAGGAGACCAGGGGGATGGGGGTGGAAGGTTAGTCAACCATTCATCCAGGTGGAATCAGCAGAAAAAGTGTTGTAAAGTCAGGGATGTCCGATAAGCGGCGGGTTGCGGTGACTGAGTGTCTGCCAGGCTGTTTGTTTACCTGAGCTGTAGCTGTCGGTGGAGGACTGGGAGATGGAGCGGGACAGAGAGCGCCGGCCGATCTTAGACGGGCGCTTGTTGAACTCCTGTTTCTGGTCTGCAAACTGGATCTGAGAAGAAGACAAAGAACAGGGATTCAGAATCAAAACGACGCTTGAGACGCATGTAAAGCTCAAGTGTTGTCATACGTTAGAGATTTAAAACATCAAAATCAAAAAACATCTTTTTGTGGAACTATGTGCAATGAGCAAGGTTTTAGAGTTCACAACACAACAGATCGCTCTAGTGGAATCTGTTGACCACAGGTGTTGTTTGTGAGCATAAACTTTTCTCAGGTGTAAAAAAAAAATAAAAATAAAGCATACTTTCACCACGGTTTCTAGTTTTTTTGGTTGTCCATAGACCATGCTAATTGGATAATAACCGTTCCCTTCAAGGGTTCTTCCTGCACAATTTACCCATAAGGACGAGTGGCAACAACTTGTTTTTTCTCTGAGCCAAATGAGAGAGATGTTAAGTAGTTTTAACTTCCAATCCAGCCACCACATGTGTAGCTGCAAGAAAACTCATTGTAGATGAACTCCCTCAAAAAAAAAAGACCCCAAAATAGGCCTGTCACGATAAATTTTGCTGAGCGATTAAATTGTCTAAAAAATTATTGTGAGACGATAATATTGTTTCAAGACCTTTTGACACTGATTTAGTGGAAATGACTAATGCATGCGATTTCCTGCCATAGATAGATACATTCTATTTTCAAAAGAACACGTAACACTGGAACTGATAAACTAAATAAACAAAACAACCAAAAACAAAAATAAAATGGATTCTCAGTCTCCATTAACAAAAAA
>NW_006799948.1:2441518-2490519 GCF_000485575.1 Poecilia formosa | reverse complement strand
AAATGGGCCGACAGTCCGCCAACAAGTCGTGTAGTGTGCGCTGAACATTACACTAAGGAAGAGCACCGGAGTTGAGCCTTTTTTCATTCAGTACCATCAACAGAAAGAAAAAGAGACAGAAAGAGACGATGAAGCCGATAATTAAAATGAGGTCGATAGGTTTAATTTATCGTGTGATTAATTGATTTATCGTTTATCGCAACAGGCCTACCCCAAAAAGGTTTTGAAAGTGACATTAGTTGCAGCTAAACTAAATAAAAGACACTGGTTACGTGTAGAAAAGTGAGATTTACACAAATTTTCTTGGTTTTAAAATAAATCGGGACTGCTTCGAAAGGCGGGATTTGGGAACTTCTAATCTACGCCTTATGATACTTTTCATTCAAAAGTTTTGTCTTGGTTGGCCACTGGTTTATGGAGGGTTTTTTCCTCTCACGTATGTTTTATTGAATACCATTTTGATTGCACTACTGGTGAGCTACAAGCTTGAACAAATTTGTGAAGGAAAAGTTATAAAACTCTTGACTTTTTTTTAAATCAATAAAAATCAGCTTTTAAAATAAAAAGTTACAAAATTAAAACAATAAAAGTCAACCAAAGATGATAGAACGGCAGCACTGTCGTTGTGCGTACAGAGAGCCTAACTTTGAGTTTTCTCTCTCTTTGAAAGATGAAGGAAACAATAAGTTTATTATCAAATCAAAAAAGGCCACACAAGGTATCGCAGTCATACGAGCTCTTTGAAATGAGGCCACGCTCCGCAGCCAGATCACTAAACTGAGCGTGATCCTATCACTTTCTTTCCACTCTTACATCAGAGCTGATAGCCAGACACATCATAATTCATCTGCTGATAGTCATTCAGAGAACAAATGGCTAACCTATTAGGCAATAAATCCTGCAACAAGGACTAAACATCCGAGTGGATGAGAATTAAATGTCAGGGACTGAAAAAATAAAACCACTATTGAATGCCAAACAGAATTTAGAGCATTATTTTTTATTTTTTAACCAAAGGCAGAGGTTTTTGCCAATTCTACAAATGACGAAAGTTGCAAGAAGCTTTGGAGAGTTGATAAATAGCTGCAGCGTGTGTCATACTTCCCCCCCTCGTTCTCCGTCAGTTCATCTTTGAAAAAAGACTGTCCTTGAAGACAGGTTTATGAAACACAGTGGAGCTAAATAACTCCAACTAATCGACTGTTTTGAGTCCCGTCGCTACAATGCAGACCACAGAACAGACGCGTCTATTGCGCGACGTTACGGTTTGCAGAGAAGAAGCTCGTGCACACACACACACTTAAATGCACGTACGGGAAACAAAAGTTTTGATCCCGAAATTGTCCGAACCCAATTTGGGCCATTTAACAAAAATCCCCCCTCCACCACTAAAGAGCCAGCTGAACGTTGGCGAATGCTCGCCATTAGCTGATGAGCGTCCTTTCAGCTGCTCTGACAAACCAACCGACTCTCTTCTCATCCGGATGCTAACATAACAGCATCAGGTTCCAACAAGACTCTGTAGTTCTGGCTAATATGGCCATTATTCTCTCCTTACCCTTTTCACACAGGGCTCAGTGCTCTCCTCCTCCTCTTCTTCAGACCGGTCACATGTGTGGGTGTGAAAGAGTAAAAGCATAATGTGCTTCTGATTCATATCCAACTTCAAATCTTTAAAGGTCAGCTTCTTTTTTAATTACTTTTTTTAAAAGAAGGTCAAATCTCCTTTCCCACATTATTCTTCCCTGTAACTTTTTTTAAAAGACTGGAGTCCCTTGGAAACTTGATGACGCCCAAAGTTTTACAAATTCACCATTATCATCATCAAATCAAGATATCTTTAAGATTGCGTTTTATCTGAGGTTGATTTTATCTCCGGATCAAAGAGAAGATGTATCACAGCACTAAGAAGATTAGAAAGAATTTTATTGATGCATCAGGAGCTGCAGGAGTTTCTGAGATGCTGCTCTACATTGCTTCTATTGCAGTTCAGTTTCACTGACCCCCCCTAAACGGGCCACAGCGCGGCTTTTGATCAGCTCAGGTTTATTAGATGGATGTTGTCTGGCAAGAGCTCTGGATTGCACTAAAGGACAGAAGGTCGTTTTACGAGCTCGTGGGGAGTGTATCAAGTGCTCACATGCTTTTTTTTTTTTTTTTTCTTTTTGGGACAAGATTACCACAGATTAGATTAGGATTTGGAACGGGGGGTACTGCCAGAGAGAACAGCACAGTGGCTTTTCTGGGACTGACCAAACTAACCCTTTCTCTGCCCAGTTCCACTGTGTGGATGTTTGACATCTGCACTGATAAATCCTGAGAGAACTACTTTAAGGTAGAGATAAAAAGAACAAAGAAATTCTCAAGATACCTGTGTGTTTCATGTGTGCATTTATGGCTAATGGAGAAAATAATGCACTTGTTTGAGGGGAATTTCAAGTGATTTTCATTTCAATTTCTCCCTCACCTGTTTGTCCTTACTTTACAAGATGGATGCTGTCTCTTTATGAGGCTGCTGGCAGGGAAACTGTGCATGTTAATGCAATATTAGGACCCACGGGACACACCGGAGTGTCCAGGACAACAGACATATGGTTTGCTGTGAGGTCTGGGTGACACTATGGTTCAGGGAGGATGATTAGGCCTTCATTTGGTCCTGCTACTTTTATCTAGCAGTTTGTGGTTAAAAAAAAAAAAAAGTGGACAGAAGTTACTGTAGTACAGTAACCAATTGTGAAACTAGCAACAAATAAAACATAAGTTTCTGATTATTTCTGGGTTTGTTTTTTCTTTAAGTCAAAGGATATAATGTTAATACCAATTGGGTCAGTTCATTCCAGGAAAGCTTGCCTTTCAAGATATTTTTAATTCGTGGCTGCAGGAGAAATTTAAAAATAGCCCGCAGTTGTGTTTTGAACTGAAACAAAAGGTTGACGTCCGAGCGCGACTGCAATAAATCTGTATCATTTTAACTCTAAATGGATGCCTTAAAGCACCCACAGAAAAGAATGGTCAATTGCTCACTTAAACATCCAGGGGCTTCATGTCCCATCTGCTTATTTAATGCCACGACATTATGTAAGGATGCTCTAAAAGCCACTAGAAATACTAGAAAATCCCTGTTTGGGTGGAAACGCTTTAGGACAGAATCCAGCAGAGCTGGTTGGACACATTCAGACCAGCTGAGCAGCAAAAAGACCTGCAGCACAAAGAAAGCATCCCATCTTGGCAGTGTAAAAAAAAGAAAAATCAGAAACCCCCAGTGGGTGAAAGGGAAACGAAAACAAACAGACACAGATGCAGCTGCGATGTGATATGATGCTGCAAGGTGTTTCCCGTGACCAGTATTGGCAGAGGCAGGGTGGACTAATTCAGGAAGCTGCTCTTTCAAAAAAATAAAAATAAAATAAAACACACAACCAAAACGTTTTACTTGGTTTCTCTCTGTGGTGTCGGTGTCTACCTCCAGAGACTGAACATGCTGCTCCGACATGCTCTGGTATTTATCTATGAAGCTCAAATAAACGGTTTTAGATTACTTAGAATTTTTTTTGTTTTCTCTTAAAATAAACAGAGAAAATCGAGAAGATCTAAAAGGAAACAGAAACAAGAGGGGCAGCAGTCAGTGTTGGACCATTGAATTTGAAATTGATATTCAAAAGATTAAAATCTGATTCTGGACAAAGTCAAAAGGTTTCAGAACGACTGGAAATGAGAAAATCATTTTTAACAAATTTGTTTACTATTAAATGATACTTTATGCCAATATTCGTTGTCTGTACAATGTAAAAACAGCAGAGCCTGAACAGTGGTTTTAATTACAGACGGGCTCATATTCAGCTATTGATGGTGCATCCCCAAGAGGATTGAACAAGGAAGGAAAAATTTAAATCAGATACTCAACAGTTCAGGTTAAAACTTGCCATTAAACACAGGAGGAGTTCTGCAAACAATGGACATCATTCACACACACGCAAAGGCTGACGAGTTAATAAAGCTTTATTCATTTTCTGTAATTTGATAGCAATTGTAGAGAAAACCCTGATGATGAAAACCTTTCAAAATTAGCTTAATGTGCCGCTTAACATCAAAACACAGACAACAATTTTTTATTTTTATTTTTTTTTACATTAAAAAGAACCAAGTTGGAAAATATAACTGCTTCCTGCTTTGATTATCCAAAACAAATTCTATTTTCTTACTTTCCTAAAGTATATTAAATTACTACAGGATATTCTAAACAGGAAAAGGAAGTTCTGCTTGTAAAATGATCCACAGTCATCTGGATGAGTCTGTGTGTTCAGCTGTAACAATCAGGGACAAGCTGGCCTTTATAATAAAAAGGAATGAAAAACAAGTGCAAATGTCTTCACAGCTGTGATTCCTGCTGGTTTTCTGTGCAAATATCTTCCATCTAGCTTCCCCTCACCCCCACAATCAAAATTTGGCTTGTGGTTTAAAAATGTACCATTTTTAAACCACAAGCACAATGATTCGCCTTATTGAGTAAAGTGGAAAGGTGTTGGAATCAAACACACAACAGCTGAGGTCCCTCAAATATCTCTGAGTTTCAATCTATTTGTTTTTCAGAACATTTAGAGAACGTGCATCTATGAAATCAGATGAAAATTAGGTGAAATTGTCAGGACAGCCCAACAGGGAAATTGTGGCATGCACTAGCAGGATGAAAGATGATATGGTAAATTACTAAACAAGTAACCAAAGAGCGAGTTAGCACCTTGCTTAGCAGGTCATAAAACACTGAGCAGCTAAAGTTTTCCTACATCCCCCAGAATGCTGAGCGGATCAGTGAAATTATATGTTCTTTCAGACGTATTATCGATTGATATTGATCAAGAGTCTATCGTGTTAAAGTCCTAACAGCAAAAAAAAGTTCAAAATCACATCAGTAGTTCACTATTAAAGGGCAACAACACCAATGATTAGTGAATAACCACTCCATCTGCTTTAAAGACTCTTGTTTATAGACCAGCACAAAAAGCTCCACAGAGGATTAGGAACATGGTCACTCAACTCCTCATATATTCCAAGCGAAGAGCCATCACATAAAGGACAACCTGAATGTTTGTGCCACAGATACAAGGCCCCCCAACAGGCGATAAAATTAAGTCCAGTTGAGATGACAAGCTCATGCATTTTAAAGCATTCCTGTGTATGAGAAAAGCCCCACGAACCAAATGAAGGAGAACATGAAAAGAGAGTGGCCAGAAGGAGGGAGAGAGGAGAGAATTATAATTTTCCACCTCTGTTTAAAGTCTTCAGTCACTTACACAACATGTATGCCTTACAGCCACATAAAAAAGGCACACTGTGTTTAATCTAGTTTCCTAACACACAGAATCAGTGGACAAACAAGCCGAGAGAACCGTGGCTATAAGAGTACATGCTGTACTGGGTCACACGTCTCTGTCGATAATTGCTTGCTTGTTTTAGTCCTAGTTGACAAGAGCAACATCAAGTGCTTACACCCCATCATTTGTTGAAAAAAATAAATAAATAAAAAATCTACACAGTCAGTCTAAACAGATCCATAGCCAGAGCCAGAGCCAGCTGGGCCATCAGCGAGCAGAAACAAGATTGTGCAAGAAGATGCTGGACGACAAGACACAGGTGCTATAGATGGTCGAATGAGAAAATCAGTTCATATGGACAAAGCAACAGCTAACCACTCTTCTTTGACAAACTAGGAAGCTGACAAAAGCTCCGTTTCAGTGCAGTGCAATTACACGAGATTAGCCGACAAAGTTAAAAGTAGACCAGACAGGCTGAGTGGAAGGATGAGTGCTCCAGAATCAAAATGCCAATGGACTCTTAATAGCTCTGTCTGTTTGGATGGCGTTAGCCAAAAAGCCTGGAAATGGAGTGATGGCAGTTAAAAGCCTAACGCCACAGACAAAAATCACAAAGTATCCTGAAAGCTAAATCTGTCAGACTGTCTCTAATCTGAGATGGAGACTTTAAATGGAGAGTGAAGCCAACGGGAGGCAGGTCAGAAAGTGAGACAGATCATCATAATCAATATCACACTGTAAAAGACGAACAACATAGCCAAACTGTGTGCATGACGCTGTGGGTGTCGATCTAATTTAAAGAATTTAGGGTTAGGGGCCTGTTGCAATAATATCTACAATACAAGGTTCCCACAACATTATCATGATACATTTCTACACTGAGTTTTCTATAAATTTATGGGTGGACATATTGGATAGAAAGATGGTGTGATGGATATTTGACAGATGGATGAAGGGTTGATAGATGGCTGGCTAATATATGGATGGATGGATGGATGGCTAACCAAATGGATGGTTGCTGAATCAAGTGGGTAGATGGATGGGTAGCTAATCAACAAATGATGGATGGATGGATAGAAGGTTGATATGGATGAAAGAAGAATGTATAGTGGACAATAGGATGAATGGAGGGATGATTACATAGAGGAACACCTTTCCACAAAGAAGAAGTGGAAGGGTGGATCAATGGACAAATGGGTGAATAAATGGAAAGAACTTTTAGGAAATGGGAAAAGAGATGTCAGGAAACACAACTATGTCACCATCTGCTCCTTATCCTGTTTGCCCAAATATGAGAAAAACCAAACTCCCTCACACTGAAGTTACACTACGACAAAGCTGCACCTGTGAGACCGGCTGCCGTTGAAAATAGTACCACTCACTTCAGTTTACCTAATTATTCACTTTACATTCAGTCCCTACCAACTGGTTTAGCTTAATTATCTTGATATTTTTTCCTAATTATTTTTGCTCAGTTTCTCAATCCAAGTCACATCGTATACAAATTACTCCTGGTGCGCAAATAAATCTCAGTAATGCGTCACCTTTTTCTAAAAACGTACTAGCCAGTGGCAGCAAGGTGCTCAACAGACCCACTGACGTAAAAGCATATTGTCTGGACATCTTGCTACCTGCACACTCGGCCTTGGCAACAAGACCAATCTTTTAGGCCTGCAGGAGGGTCTCGCAAGACAAAACAGCAGACGTCTTGTTCTTTAGCTCTCTGCCACAGTGCTCTGTAGAGGACTTATTCAGGCTTTCTTTTCATGTTGGTCACGTCAGCCTCTCCCTCCCTCTACTTGAACTAAAAGTAGCGAGCAGACAGCTAATTTTGACCGTGTTTTTAACAACGTCTCGGATGCCACATCTGACACTGGTTAGGTCGTTTCAAGTTTTTCCAAATGCTATTCCTGGTTTACCGTTTTTGTGTTTGTGAAATAAAGATAATAATATATCATCAGAGACAGTGAAGGGCTCGTATTGTTTTAAATCTGATTCTGTTTCAAAAAACGAAGGTTTCCTTAATTGGAATCTTCTATAACGCATTTTATTTAAAAACCTTGCCCACTGGTTGGAGTAGAAAGTGTCCTGCCTTCAGTTCGTCCACCTCTAAGTTAGTTAAGGGGTTGTTTAAAGAAGTGGTAGCCAAACTTTTTGCCATGGGGGTGAAAATCGTTTAATTGAAAGCACATGCAGGTCAACATTTTTGGCTGTACTTACTCCAAAATTAAGATGAACGCAACAACGTTGCTAATAAATAGGATTTCTTTGCACTTTATATATATCAAAAAATAAAGGTGAAAAAGCGTCCATCTGCATCAACAATATTTTGTGTTGCCGACACAAATAGTACCACCTAAAACCATAACTAAATCTACTGACCATTAATCTATTTGTATTGTCTACAGCATCTTAAAACCCAACTAATTAAATCTTCCCAACTGTAATAAGGTTACAACAATCAAAACAATATTATTTAGCAACAGCTATTGATTTTCTATTTAAATAAAAGTAATTCCATTATGTTATACTAGAGTAACTAGACATAGAGTTTTTAAAAAAGGAGTCTGCAATCAAGTTGCATTATTGAGGCATAAAACACAAAATTGTAAAAAGTTATCAACCCTAACTCCCACTACTCTACGTATTTGCACAAAACACATCTATTTCATATCTTCTCTTTGCTAATATGCAATGTGAAGAAAATGAGCTTTTTACCAGGAGTCTATTATAACAAGACTGTTTTGCCTTTCATTAGTCTACAAAATCCAGAAAAATATGTATGTTGATGTATTATACTGAGAGACTCTCATACCACCCCCGTGCATACCCTCAATGTGTGACTGTGAAGGTCAGAGGCAGTCTGAGTAAAAAGTGAGGTCAAAGTTTAGTGAATAACATTTCCATAGAAGAAGCAAAACTGTTTTTGTTTCTGGAGTTGGAAGTAACACAAATGGGAAGCTATGATGCACACAACCAAACAGACTCTGGGAAATCTTCCGAGCAGAGACAATGGCCCTGAACTAAGACCAGAGAAAAAAGACCAGACACGTTGCTGGACATAAACATAAACGAGCGCAGGACTTTGGCAAAAACACACTTGGCAGTCGATAAAAAGACTCCATAGCTGGAGCTCTCACACAGAAAGGGGAAAAACAACAACCTGTAAATGCATGCCTCCATGTTGAAGAGCAGCAGTGGGAGGCAACAGTGATCCTGTTGTTATGACCCTGACCTGACATTTACCCCTCGCAAAGCAAATGTGGCGCTACATTCCAACAATGGGCAACATACAACAAGTACCTCAAGTATAAAAAGGGTTTATGAGGCAGCCATTATTAGTAATAACACAATCCAGGACGGGTTGATATCTGAATACCCGAACCAATAAAGGGAATAGTAGAGAGAGGAGGGGAAAAAAGAGCTAGTGTGAGTTGAAGCGTTTCCATATCAAGCGTGCTGCCCCAGGGAAAGCTGGAATGTAAGAACATTTCCTCCTGATTTATATACAGAGACAATCTCTGACTCTACGCAATGACACACATGCACAGAAACTCAAGTCACAATTCACATGCCCTCACATAACCCGTTACCACACGTACATGCCCATGCTCAATCAGCACTGGCCCAACACATGTCCAGCTTTGCCTCAGCCGTGATGCTCCAGCAATGCTTTCTAACCGCGGATGGTATGCAGAGTGATCTGCAAAGAGCACTCCGTGCCGAAGCAATCCCAGTTCCTCCGATATGGTCCGATAGTCATAGCAGAGAGGCCTGGGACACCGATACCAGGAGAGACTAGGCAATGAATGATGGGCTTAGTAACAGATTAAACCCTGATTATTTGACACAGACAGGGAAGAGTACATCAGCAATAGCATTCAAAACTTTCCACTGGTTTTTTTTTTCCCGCTGCAGAAACTGGACGATGGCCAAAACGGCAAGTTTCGGCCGTTCTCAAAACACTTAGTTTGTTTTCTATTTATAGTTTATAGCATTTTTGACATTACGTTATAATAAATAATTGAGCGGTATATTCCAATTGCTGCTTCCTTCAGCTGCATAACCGCGTTCTGTTGCTCGTGTAGACCAAACCAGGACGTAATTTGGAAACCCAATGATCACAGTCAATGATGGAGGTCAAATAAGCTCCATTTACACAGATGGCAAAGTGATCACTCATTGCTCCCATTGACCCAGTCCTTTAAAAGGGTTATCCCGTCTGCCTGTGTTCAGATTCCAGTTTTGTATTCAGATCAAATCGACGATAGTTCATACCCAAGATAACTTGGCTTTTGTATAAACTTATAAAGTCAAACCTGCATACACAACACTTCCACCAGTTTATGCTTTTCACTGCATTTTACCAGCAGTAACAAACCTCCTCTAGAATTAGGCACCAATGGATTGGTAATTGATATCATTAGGCTAAATATAGCCATTAATTTCTAAAATATTAAAGGATTAACTGTAATTAATTAAGAAAAGGAAAATTAATAAGTCAGCCTTGTGTTTTTTTTCCTAATTTTGCTGTTTCGAGGTGAAAAAAAAAAAGGCATCAGTCATTCCCTGAGAGGGAAGTATGATTACATCGAAGGCTCACAGCAAGGGGAGGTTCTGCTCTATTTCTGAACAAAGCCATTACTGGGTCAGTGGTCTATGTTTAATTGGGAGTGTGAAGTAATTTGCCAGTGGTTTATGGCTTTCATTTATTCGTTTTCTTTTGTTTTAACCGCCTACGTCAATTACAGATTGATAAAAGGGTTTTGCTTCCTTTTTAGTTTTTAAAATCCTTTACTGCAAATGTGCTAGCATGTTCAGCAGTGGAGCAGAAAAATAAGCTTAAAAAGTTGGTACAAGGCTCTAAGATTGGAAAACTCCCATTGTGTTTTTGTAACATCTTTGGCCAAATAGCTCAATTATAAAACAATGACATGTGGATGTGGTCAAGTGTGAATAAGGCCAAGAAGATATTGATATTTTACACACTTTGAACACCTCCAGCAATGTCCGTTGTATCACATCCTTTAATCTTTATGTCTCCAAATCAATTTTCTCATCTGCTGTTGCCTGGTCAGGTTTACTTGACCTGAATCTAAACTACAGTTTAGATCTTTTACCAGACCACGGGAAAGTAGTGAGTCATAGTTTAAATTACATACATACTGGATTTCCTTGAAATCTGCATTTGTTTTGAAATGACTCCAAAAGTCTTCCCTCAATTTGTGTAAAGCCACAATTTTTCATATGTGATATTGACAAAGTTCCCAACTTTCCACAATACGCCGAGTTTCAGGCAATCCAGGAAGAACCATTAAAACCAATCTGCTTTAAGCTGCCGCATCAGAACCACCACTTTTTCTCAATCCTGACCATTATTAAATGGGCCATATACCTTGAACTCCTCAAAATACTTTCTGCAGCCTTCACTTATTACAAAAAAGTTATTTTCACCACACTCCATAAGCCCAAAGACATTTCATGACTTCATAACTATTGCAACAGGCGGCATCTTATCACCGTTCCACCCTGGAGTTCATTCAGCTTATTCTTATTCTTTCACAAATGAATGAACTATTCAACAGTTTGTAAAACCACTTTGCATGCCAAGGTGCTAGATTTTACATACCTTTGGACATAGAAGTGGGGCTGTGGTGTATCTCAGCTTATATGCCTAATTTTGACCCAGTTTAGGGAACATAAACATCTCTTTCAAAGCTCTGCAGTATTCAGGCATGAGCAGCTACGCTCTCCATGTGCCAGGAGCTACTGGTTAGGCCTGACTAATAGGAAGTGAAGCAGACAGATGGATGCGTGGGGGATAAGGGGTGTGGGGGCTTGTTTCAGGCTTTGTGAGGCCTCTTTTGTGAGGCAGCACTTTTTGCACATAATGTCGCCTCTTTGTTCGCAAGCACCGCTTCAGAACCAGGCTGCATTCCTCTTCGTCCTGCGTGGCGAGCTCAGTGATAATGTTTCCTGATCCTCGTGTATCTCAACACCGGGGTCAACGAAGCGCACGCGCACACACAACAACCTGGTTGGCGCCCACTTGTTCAACCGAAACTATGGTGATTTCCAATAAGCTAGAGCCTTGAATCCCCCCTTTCCCCACCTTCACTGCTCATTCTTTGCTCCAGGGAACTGAAACTTGCTGTAGAAGGATTTTGATGGAAAGATGTGTAACTCAATCAGCTGGAACGACGAGCCAGGAAATCTAACAGGGAAGTCAGAGATGTAGATGTGTGTAGGAGGTTCAGGGAAGCACAGACACAGTTACTGCCAGTACTAGTGACTCTCTTTACGTTTTCTTTCAAATGGTTCGTCTCCAGCTACCGCCGCCACCAATATGCTGCCTGCTCTGTGTGAGGCACACCGACTGCTTCAAAGCCTGACTGTACAGAACATTCTGCTGCTTTCTTTCTTTTCTTTTTTTTTTTATCTTTTTTTAGGCCGCTAAATTTTTCCTCCATGTGCAGACACCAGCAAATGACAGGATACCAAAGCAAAGATTATAAAGAGTTTGCCGTCTCCTTCCTTCTGTCTGTCTGCACCCAATCCGCTCTGACGGAAAACTCACGCATAGGATTCACCCGCTTTTTCTGTAAAAAAAAGAAGTTTAAAGTTTTACTGCAGTTCAAGGTTCCTTATAGTTAAGCTTGATTTCAACAGTTTGGCTTAAAAACACACCACTGCAATCAATGTTCTGAAAAATTTGTAACTGTAGCTTTTTCAGATTTTGACATTTCCAACACACACTTAATTATTTTTGGAATCTGATCCGAGTGTGGCATATTTTTTTTACAACTTAAAACATAATGAAACCATTATTCGATTAGTAAATTGAGCCTACCGGTGTGCGAGTTAATTTCAGCATAAATGCAGCTGTACTACCGCAGAGGTTTGTTAGGTAACATTAGTGAACAAACAGCAACGTGAAGACCGGAAAAACAACAGGGTTTCTCCAGGTTTTACCAATTCAAATGTAAGAATTTTCAAGATCTTTTTAAGACCATTTTGAATGGAATGGAATTGAAGACCAATATCTCCACAGATATGTACAAACATTGTCTTGCACTTAGCCATGATAGATGTAAAAAAAAAAAAAAAAAGAAGAAGCCAGCTAGCTAGCAAGGGTATGTTAGCAGCTAGTTAGTGGTAGCCTCAACCATCTCAAGTAGATGTCTGAGTGCAACTTAAACTTTTGCAGACAGAAAAGTCGAGTGAGAAAAAAAATAGATATATATGTATTATATATATGTATATAGACAAATATATACGAGATTCAATAGTTTCGTCAAGACTAAATTTAAGATCTATGATTAGCATATTAGAGCCAACATAGTTTCATGAATTTAAGATATTTTAAGGTTTTAAGGTTCACAAATATAAGACTTTTTAAGGATGCGCAGACACCCCGTCAGAGAGAAAGCAGGTTAGGTTATAAATCAATAACCCAAGCTTTGAATGTCTCACAGAGCTCTGTTCAATCATTCATCAGAAAACAGAAAGCGTGTGACACAACTGCAAACATACTAAAACACGGCCATAAACCTAATCTGAGAGATAAGGGTGGATTTAGTTCAAGGAATCCAAAAAGCCCATGGTAACACTGAAAGAGCTGCAGAGATCCTTAAGTTTAGGTTGGTGAATTGTTGATTGAACATCCTTTAATCTATAGCTATACCAGTTCTCTCAATGGACTTTGCACGTCAGGAACATCTCTTTGACCTTTGCACCCTTGCGTGCACCTTTCCTCCTTCTGTTGTTCAATTCCATTCAGGTGATGGCAGAAATGCCAGACGTAAACAAGGCCTCAGTTGTGCATTCCACAAATCTGGCTTTTATGGGAGAATTGCAAAAACTAAATAAACTGAAAGGAAATCATAAGAGATGTCACATTTAAAACTTTGTCACAAGCCATGCAAGAAAGACAGCTGATATAAAAGACGGTGATATAAAAATGTGATCTTGGGCAAGATCACATTTTGGTCTTGCTATGTGTGATGGAAATACAGGGCTATCATGGAAGAAAGGAAAAGGGCCTAGTCAAAGTCTAGACCAGTGCTGGTAGCTTAGTTCATCAAATCACAAAAACAAAAAACAAACAAACAAACAAAAAAAAAAACAGGGAAGATTTAAGAAAGAAAAGATCTAGATGTACATTAGTTTGATTTTTAAAACATTTCTTAACAGGCTTTTATGACTCAACCCAGATTTATTTTTGTACCACTTACAGCTGGATTTTTATGCTCTTACCATGTCAAGTGGTCAGACTTCTATTTTTATTTTGAAATGTGTTTTGGCGTCCTCTAAACCCGAGAGCAAATGTTCTGTTAGAGCCACTAAAATCAACTAGATTCGGACTGTGATTTGCCGACGCAGGCCAAGAGAAACTAACTGGAGTAAAGAACCAACGGTCCATTCACCGAGCGGTCCCAAGTGGCACAGATAAAGATGGTTTTGGAGGTGTGAACTGGCACCTGGCTGTAGTGGGTAGTGCTGAGATTTACACAGAAAAATAGAGAGCAAGGAGGGGGAGAGAGAGATAAAGAGAGAGAGAGAGGGACACGCAGTCTGCTGTGTTTAGGAACACAATAAGACTGTGAGGAAGACAGACAGAGGAAGTGTCGGGTTTATTTTCAGAAGTCTCCGCCACTATTTGGAAAGCACTACAGAGCGATTTGACATCAGATAAACAGGCTGAGCTGAACCAAGAGGGGACATAAAAGTAGAAGTGCTGTGGCATTCGAGGTAATTTCGGGGCATAGTGGATATAGCGACCTAAATGCAGATTTAATGAGCAAAGGCAGCTAAGAATTACTCACCTGTGCTACTTTCTATAACAGAGGTTGGTAGTTCTGGTCATTGAAGGCCTTGTACTGCATGTTTTAGATGCTCCATCAAACTTCCCTAAAACAGTTTGGCTTGGTATTTATACTTTCAGATTTACTAGCTCCTTAAATGGTTGGGGTATTATATATTTTTCGGGCATATCATAGCACAATCAAGTAACCAAGTCACCTTCAGTTGTTCTAAAATTGCAGTATATCAAGCATAACTCAAAATAAAATTGACTTCGAAATTTGAAACTGGGCCTCTATCTCTTTAAGAAGCTCCTGCTCTTTCCAACACTTCGTCTTCAGATCGTTGTCACAACAGTGCTTCTCCAACTGGCCATTTACAAACATTCTTAGAGTTCCACTGAGAAGTAGTTTATATGATGAGCTCAGAGCCACAGTTCCTCTAGGTCAGGGGTCACCAACTCCAGTCCTCAAGGGCTACCATCCTGCAACTTTTAGATTCACCTCTGCTCCAAAATGTCTGAATTCCCTCACCAGCATTCATTCCTCTCTGCAATAGGCTGGAAATGAGCAGTTTATTTGATCCAGGTGTGTTTGAGCAGAGACGCATCTAAAAGTTACAGGATGGTAGCCCTCGAGAACTGGAGTTGGTGACCCCTGCTCTAGGTGTTTGCCAATTGCTGCTGCCGCTAGTCTAGAGGAACTGAATGGGGAAGGGGTGCTCTCTGGAAAAGATGGTGTTTTGTGAGAGCAAGTGTTTTGGCAATCTTGAATGAGATTCAATGATTTCTCAAACCTGAATAAAAGATAAATAAATAAATCAAAGCAACATTTAGGTATGATTTTTATGAAGGAATTACATCATAAAGCAACATAAAGCACTTTAAAAATTACATTTTACATAATGCCCACCTTTTAAGAGTGAATTTTTTTAACTCCGAGCACTCCAAGATTTAAAGTTGAAAACAAAATCAAAGCTATAGACATATTTTCCTTCCACACAATTTTCCATCAATATGCCCAGTTACAACTGATTTGTCATTTGGTGAATGTATTTTAGTGAAAAAATACCCACTAAGGTGAATTAAGTCTGTTACTGTATGAAAAACCGGGCCGAACACAACAAGAAAATCATGGAATTTGTGGTATTATTAAACATTATTTTCATCAGTCCGCTCTCTCTCCTCCATTTATGATGCTTTCAATTCTCTCTGAGGCTTTCTGCTACTTAGGCGCCATCTTCCCTGTCAGGTTTGGTGGCGTGAGCCTCCGTCCAACAGGCTGGATATATAAAAGTGTGACAACAAGGTGTGAATTTGTGACACTTTAGAGCAGTCAACACTGCACTCCACAGAGCTCCCGCAACCTCACAAAATGTCTTTCTTAACGGTAAAACGTCGGAGTCAACAGGTGAAGTTAAATACATAACTAAATAAATAACAAGTATTGCTTAATCTTTTATTGACCATCTGCTAAAAGTATTTGCTGGACATACGATAATGTAACATTAATGAAGGACAGTGTAGTATTACTTGAGGTAATGCATGTCGTTAACGCTACGCACGCACCCATGAGCTCGTGTTTGCTGAAGTGACTCACAAACGATCCGGTGCCTGACGGAAAGACGGCCACACGTCCCTCCTCTAATGTTTTAGAGACACAAAGACACTCCAGAGAAAACCCAAGAGCAGCAATTCTCCAACAGACTCAACCCAAGATGATAGCTGAACAGCTATAATGATCCAAGCCACTTAATATACAAGCAAGTTAGGTTTGCTTTAGCTCACCATGATGACGTCACTTAAATAAAAACCTTCAACAGGCCTGAATGCACGGCAACTAAAAGCTTACATTAAATTCAGATCTTAAAGTGCTTTGAAAATATTTATAAATTACTTCTTTATCTAGATGACTGGAATTCTGGTCAGAACCACCGCAGTTCATTTACAATCCAAACTGTTTAAATGTTTTCACAGTTTGGAGTGGCAGTTGTGGCTTTCATGCCATAACCACCATAAAATAATCTGAGATTAATGCTCCATTGGTCTGATTTTAATTGCACACTGGACTCCAATGTTGTGACGGGAGGAGAGCTGTATCTCCAGACCACATAAAAAAACAACAGCCAAGGCTGTTATGCTGTACTGTACATGTCTAATGTGACGTTTCTCTCATGATAGTCCGAGCCTGCTTCTGATTGGCTGATCAGTACCTCTTCACGACTCCTCTACTTGAAGGGCTCAGCTAGGATGAATCAACCTTTCAGGTTTCTGTGTGACGTTACATAGTACTTCATTTTTTATTCAAATATTGAACACAAGCTCATCATTTAGTAACTTTCTTTAAGGATGTTTCGCCATCATATTCATCCCAGTTTCTGAAGTGAGGAACCAGAAGACATTCCAGCACCATAACAACAACAACAAAAAAATCTTAACATAACGGCTGCAACTCTCAGAATGACCTTTGAAATTGAAGTTGACAATTCCTTCCAGCTCAGCAGAGGCTGCTTTGGTGAAAACTAACCAGCTCACATTTTTTGCAAGGTACTCTGAAGAATGAGTTGCATATAGGGCTGAAATGATTAATCAGATTAATCATGATGAACCGATTATTGAAATAATTGTCAACCAATTTAGTAACTGATTAACCGTTAACTGGATAATACAAACTCAAGAAAAGTAATTTGCTGAAGAAAAAAAACACCCCAGCAAATTCAATTTTACTAAACCAAAACTGTAGAAAATATATATAAATTTTGCGTTAAAAAAGATTGTAGATGTGATAAAATTCACTTAAGCAATATTATGTTACATTAATCAATTAAATTTTTTAATGCAGTATCTTTATAATTGTATTAAAATGGCTTAAGAGGCTAAATGAAAAATCCGCAGTGTGCCAATTTTTTTAAACCAATTAATCAATTAATCAGAATAATCGACTAGCCCTAGCTACATGTTAAAGTTGAAAGAAATCAGGAAGAGAATGTATTGCTACAGGATGAAAAAACAAACAAAAAAAAAAACATGCTGCAGTTTGAAAATGTACTCAGAAACAAACATTTTAAGTAAACAATTTTTGGGAGCACATGTTTCGGTCATATAGAACAAAAACTCAAGTGTTTCACCATAATGATTGTCATTTCATGTGAAGGAAAAAGTGGCCCAAACCAAAAAGGTGTGTACGAGGAAGTCTGCTTACAAACGTGACTCAGTTCTACCAGTTTTGTAAGATTTAAAGGGACAAAACTCCAGTAAATGATGGTGAGAATCTTGTGGGAGGAAACCCAAACTGTTTGACCAGCTTGTCATACAGCTTAAAAGGAATTTCAATAAATACCAAGGAAATGATTAATGTTTTGGGGTTTGTTTCCTCAAAACAAAAACAAACAAACAAAAAAAAAAGGTCACACACCTAATTCTAGATTTTAGCACATAAAAACCATTTCATTAAACCTAACTGACCCAAAACATGAAAAGTGGTGAGAAACTTTGAGTTTTTTATAGCACATGCTAACTGCATCTTCTAATCTTCAATTGAGTTGTTAAATTATTTAATGTCTTTTTTAAATTTCTTTTATGTAGTTAATTATTTGTCACACTAATCCCAAAGAAACTGTGTTGTGATTAACACAATTTAGCACACAATGAAATCAGAATTAATTTGCCTTAAATCTCCTCCAGACCATTCTCTTCCCAAGCAGAGCGGCCACAGGTCACTGTAAGCCTATAAACCATTAAGCACTAGCAGGAACAACAGCTTAGTGCATGACATAACGTTTCTTTCAGATGGGGAAGAGCTTTCTCAACTGCTGCATTTCTTTGGAGTCATTCAGAAATATCGCCACTATGAGTATCCACTTTGATCCAGCAGGTGGCTTCTTTGGCAGATCCGTACGCGCTGTTTTGGGTTGTTTTTTTTGCTTGTTTTTTTTTGCCACAATAACCGCAAACGGTGATCATGACACAACATAAGCCGGTGTCAGGGGGGGTGTGGGGGAATCTCTTTCAGGAAAGATCACTGGACGTCCCGGAGATCGGAGCCTTTCGTGCCAAACCACGCTGGTTGTGAATTCTGCTCATCGGCAGCTCAGAAGTAAAAAAGCTTACATCTGTCCTCACCTATGACAGAAAGATGGCCTTTTAATCCCATGTGGTGACATGATAAAGGCAGGGATTAAATGCCAGCCAGAAACTCGCTCACTCACTCCACGCCGCCCGCTTGCACACTTGCATCATCAGCCGCAGCGGCAGACCAGCAGAACTCAGCAGATTAGAAAAGGCCGGGCTGGGCTTGTGTACGTCGACGACGTTGCAGGGTGCTTGCTGCACCTATAAATACAGCCTGTGGACGTCCACAACCGGGTATTTACATTAACAAACTGCTTAACAGGACAGATTTCCACTCCAATGGATTTGCTGACTAGCAAAGCTGAAAATTAAAAAAAAACAACAACAAAAAAAAACTCACCTCTCTATGATTATGTTGATCCGCTTTTTTTTTATTGCAATGATCTCCTCGTATCAAAGTGAATTACATAGATTGCCCTATAAATCAACATAATCATTGATGTCTGAGCACAGGTTGGAGGACAAAAGTTATGTAATGATTGCAATCAACATTAGATATTAACAGGGAAAAAAAGCTGGAAGATATTTTTATTTTATTTGAAGAAACATTGCATCTGGGAAAAAAAAAAAAAAAAGGAGAATAAGGACAACCATAAGAAAAAACAAAAGATTACAAAAGTCATATGATAATAAAGTTGGGATAATATGAGAATTATGTCATAGCATTATGACTATTCTGAAAATGACTTTATTCTCATAACATTATGACTTTCATTTCATAATTTTATACTCTTGAAATATTATAACTTCAACATTTTATGACCATTTTCAATTTATAACCTTATCCTCAGATCATAGCGATAGTCTCAATGCATTACGACTTTATTTTTGTAATACTAAAACTATTCTCATAATTTTGTAAATTTATGTTTTATTAGCAAGGCCCTGATGCTAGCACTCCGTCCTAACTCGGTAATCCAGATGTTGCTGACCTGTAAATCTGGAGATAAATCCCAAAACATGATTTAACTCCATCACCCAATACTCTCCGCTGTTGGAGGACGCTCACACACATGCCTGACGTAAACTCCTCCACTAACACGTCTGCTCTGTGCTGCAGCTACTGAACGGTTGCCTATTATTTAACTTTATGAACTACAGACCAGATACTTCATCAGCTTGGTTGAATTTGGGAATCTAAAATGAGAGGGCAAATTAACAGTTGTAGCATATACGAAAACACCAAGTCCATTTGTTTCTTCCAACAAAATAAATGACATATTTACATACGCGCTAAGCAGTTGTTTGGGATCGATAAAATAATAAAATGTATCCGATCTCAACCATGGCATGAACTTAAAAACATGACAATGTTCTGCAAAACAAGAGCTGGCAGACCATAAACAGCTGAAGTATCAAGTTAAGGAGAGGAGCGTCTTTACAGTTGTCAGTTTCGTGTTTCAACAAAAGAACATATTTACTATTACTGGGAGGTGGAAATGCTATCACTGTGCATGATTGTGAAGTTGAAAGCCATGCAAATAACCCTAAAAATACAACTAAAGGCAATAAGTTGTTTTTTTTTAATCAAAAGGACATTATGAATCCACCAAAACACATAACCTCCAAGGTAAAACATGGGGAAAGCAGCATTACACTGTGGAGATGCTCCCCTCCGCCCTCCAGCAGCACTTTAACAGGAAGGAAAAATGCAAAAATGCGTGAGATTTCAACTTCACGTGGCAACGAATAAACACCTTCCTTGTGGCTGGAAGGTACAGCATTGGCCCGGCTTAAGAATGGCTACAACCCATCAGAAAATCGTTAAACTAATTTTGTTGTAATTGCCCTTTCTTTTCCCTCCAAATCATTTTAAAATCGGAAAATGGCGTCATAAAGACTCTGCAAGTCGTCAACAAGTTGTGTTTTTCCGGACGTCTTTAAATTCACAAACGTAATCTCAGCAAAACTTTTACAACAGCAAAACTTCTAGGATATATTCAAGTCTTCGTGAAACCGATTTGACAAAAAAACAACAAACAAACGAAAACAGCAGGAGAAACTCACCCTACTATAAAAGTGTATATAATGTGGTGTTTCGCCCTCATTAATGACACGGTTGAGGGTTCAGAGGGGAAAGCCGTGATTAAAAGCGTTTAACGGTCATAGCTCTGGGACCAGCTAGCCTGTTAGCATCGTCACACAATGCCAGCTTTCCCAGTCAGCTCTCACTGCACCGTATAGCGCGGCTCCAACCGAGAAAAGTGTTCTCATCGCTCACCTTTTTCATCCGCGGAGCCTCGGCGACCGTGCCGTCACGGTTCACGAAAGCGTCTCCGCCGTTCTGCTGTGGGTCCGAGTGCTTCAAAGCGGACGCCTGTGGCATCTTGGCGGCGCTCGGGGTGAGCAAGCCCCGGTTGCCTTCCCCGGCTTTCGCGGAGGGCTCCGCGGTGGGAGACGTAGCGGCTGCGGCGGAGGAACCGGCCTCCTTCTGCGGCTCGTTTCTGGCAAGGGTCTTGTCCTCCGAGGTCGGCGTCACCGGGGACTCGGCCGGCAGAGCTTTGCCGGCGGAGACGTCTTTGAGTTCGACCTCTGCCATTTTCGCTGCCACAACCTGGACTGACATCGCCGCAGTTTCTCAAAGTCCCTTTTCCAGCGTTGATAGCGAGGCGAGCGGATGTGAATGGAGGAGCAGCGGCACCCAAATGCATTATGGGACTTGTAGTTTCACTGCTATACTCCTTTTCACTACCCTATTGGGCATCTTTTGTGACTGTTTTAACCTCTTGTCTGAACATCTCCAAAACATTTCTAAACATAATAAACAAATGTTACACGACCATAAATTTATGAAACAATCAAGGAAGCGTTTCTGATCGGTACTTTGCCTACATTTCCCAAAAGGAACAGCAACGTGGCAATGCACTTCGTATTAAAACCTCTCAAAAATACAAAACATACTGCTTGCTAGATAATGGGGTTATAAAAATAATCTCCCATACAGTGTTCATTATAAGCTGCAACAAACTCACACGTTCTCATTAAAAAAAAAAAAGATAATCCACAAATTAATGTGATCAACCCAATGAATTGCTCGGCTGTATTTTCCACCAGATTAAGTCAGTTACTCGACGGCACAGCATCGCAGAGCATCTGTGGCGGCACATCATTATAAAACGAGTACAGCGGTAAGGTCAAACCGGAAAACAGAGCTACACTGCCACCATGCGGATTAGTTTGACATTAAAATACATGACAAGATAGAGAAAACCTTTTATTACAGCAACATTCAGCACATCTTTTGAGAATTTTAAGCAAGACTTGGAACAGCTCTGAATGATAAGGAAGTTGAAAGAAATTAATTACTTTTTATTTAAAATCACGTCAAAAGGTCACTTGTCAGGTCTCTAAAGCACAACGTACATTTTTCCATACCCACCTGGCGCATTATAGCCTGTAAATATCATAGTAAACATATGATTTACAGTGCATTTCAAGTTTTTTGTCACACTGCTGCCTCTACTCCAAATTCATGGTTTCAGGTTGGTTCCAGTAGATGTCAGCAGTATTCCCTTACACCGCAAGGCATTTATTTTTACAAAACAAAGAGCAAACCAGTGACATTTTTTGCAAGTTGCTCACAAGAAATAAAAATATTTACATTCAGGTAAGTGGGTCTGGGCCCCTTTTTGCTGTCATTCAGTTAAATTTGAGGTATATAATTTACAAGACTGCCATCCTGTTAAACGACAATCAGGAAGAAAAAAAAAATCAATCAGGTCTCAAAGATGTAACAGAAATAGTCAATCAAAATACAGCATCTTTCTATCAAGAGGTGGAAGTGTCCATTATTGTTCATGCATTTTCAAAACAACTGTTTGGGGTATGACCCTGAAAGAGTTCTTAAGCTGATCTTTGCAGCATGGAAGAAAAATAAAACAGAAAATTAAAAAAAAATAAAAAATGGCATTTTCAGCCATTTTGTGCTTTTAAAATATGATGCGTCAGTTCTCAAATATCCAGAGGATGTTCACTCCAGAGAGGCCCAGATTTACCCTCCTAGGGAAAAAAAACATAAATATAAAAATCAATGTGAATACAGTAAAAATAATCCAAAACGTAGGACCAGTAAAGCTCTGAATACAACATCCAATAATTAGCCGCAATAAATGATAAATATGTCAAAAAGAGCTCACCCCAGCATCCCTGACTCCTTGGTCTTGATGACATAGAGGAACATGAGGATTGTGTGGAACAGGTTGTTCCTTCCCTGTGACAGAAATCAAGATGGGTTTCATCTCACTGCGATTCAGTGCTCTTAGTTAGCAACAAATTATGTGTTGAGCCAGAAAAATATATAATATGCTTTAAAAAAAAAACCTCATTAAAATATTTCATGTTTTGCCACACTACAACACACACATCAACTTATTTCATTTGAGATTTTATGTGATGGACCATAAAAGGTAATAATCCCAAGCACTGTTGAATTAAACTGAAATACATGCAAAGCACTATTTGTCATAGAAAACAATTACAAATAAGGTGTAATAAACATTAAGCATTTATGAAAAAAAATGTCTTGTTTTCAGTCACCTTAGGAAGACTATAGATGTGTCCTTGGTATATAAGCTGGTAGTGAGGGGGCGTGGTGCTGCTTTGGTGGATGCAAAAGAGGTTTTCTTTGGTAACATCTACGGGAGTTAAAGACAGACAATGGTATCAAACAAAAAAAAAAAAGAAAGCAGGAAAGTTTGATTGTTTTTATAGTTTTTTTTCCCCTCCCTGTTAACAGACCAGCTCTCACCAGGTTTGTCTGGAGTGTGGCTGAAGTGCTGGGAAGTAAACGTCTTCCCATCTGGGTACTTTGGATGTGGGGGCAGCCTGGAGTCCAAATATGTGCAAAACACATGCATGAGGATCTGAGATGAAGGGGGGAAAAAAGCAACAGTGACCTGGGGGTTAAATATTTGTATTGATGCAGCACAAAGAGTCTTTACAGACACACACATTAGGAGAGTGCCAGTTTAACATCAAGAAGGCGAGAGAGATTCAAAAATACCACAAAGAGTTCTAAACACCCACTAAAATAACAACAAAACAAAAAAAAATCTGAGCAATCGTGAGAATTCATTCGTATTTGTTTGGATGCAGACTCACGGCACAGTCAGTCGGGAGATCCGTGTCCCACTTCCTGTTCTTCAAATCGCCGCCACCGTTCCAGCGAAAGGAGCTCATGCAGCCGCTGTGAGACAGCTCTGAAATAATAAAAACGTAAACTCAGAGATGTGTTTTTTCTTCGTAATGCGGCAATTAAAAAAAAAAAAAAAGACACAAGTCGAATGGTTGAACCAACCTCTTATGCGATCCACTAGATACTCCTGGTTGGGTGTGATGTCCAGGTACTGGACAATAGAGGTCAGCGTGGGGATTAAGGAGGCTTTCATCACTGCTGCCTGTCTCAGGCTGCTAATGCTGGCCTCTAGTGGAGGAAAGCGGGAAAGCTGCTAGTAGATTTGTTGCAGTAATTCCAACAGTTATAAAGCATTTCCAGCTGGTCTGACCTCCTATCTGGAGCTCCGGACAGCCCATCCTCCTCAGCTGGCTGTTGACAGAGTCGATTTCTTTGACCAGAGGGACCAAGATGGTGTCACTGATCCACTGCGGACGCAAATGTTATTTTGTCTGAGTTTATGTCTGCTTTTCACAGCCACGTAACAGGCTATCTGCAGGTTTCTCCAACTCAAATTTAACACTATTACGAGTAGAAGTTAAGGCCTACATCTCCACAGAAATGTACGAACTTCGTCCAGCCAACTGGAAATTAATTTGCACTTAACTATGACAGATGCAAACAAGCTAGCGAGTTATCTGGCAAAAGTATATTAGCAGCTAATTAGCAGTAGCCTCAAATGTTTCGACTAACATAAGCAATTAAGATGTCTGAGTGCGACTCAAATTTTTTTACCTGACAGAAAACCCCCGCAAGAAAAAAAAAATACATAGAATATATGAGATTTAATAGTTCCACTAATTCAATGTTTAAGACCTGGGAATTACATATTGAAAACATACTTTTTAAATGAATTTAAGAATTTTTAAGGATGCGCAGACACCCTGGCATACAGAGAAAGACGTCCAGTGAAAAACATCAGGACTCACATTTCTAAGCTTGGCTGTCCAGCTGTCGACGTGATCCGCTGCGGCTCTACTGGTGGTGATTCTGGCCCACACCTAAATATAAAGATATTGGAGGGACATACACGGTTTCATGATTTTTTTTTTTTTACAAATTAAAATCCACATCTTTACTTATCCACATTTAATCTGGTTCCCCTGAATGAAATCCAACGCAACAAACATATTAAGAGGACATCTTGTTGGTAAATTATGACAACCTGTGTTTTCATTTAATCTCAGTTCAATAGCAGATTTTCGCTACAATAGTAAACAAAGGTGGTGGAATTATAGGGATGTGGGGATCTAGTCAAAGCCTAGATCTAAATCCAATTAGGAATGTGGCATAACTTGAGAATGGATGTTCAAAAATGTTTTTTCCTATCAATCTAACACAGTCTGGAGTCGTTTGCAAATAATAGGGAAGCATTTTTATCTCTATGTGTACAAAAGTTGGTATTGAGATACCACAAAATATGATCAGGCGTCTTCTGAAGATAACTGCAAAACAATATTCGTGTATTGCATAAAATCAACAAAATGGACCTCTTCTGCAGCGTGTTTAGAACCCAGGTCTGTCTCGTCCTTGTGCGCCGACGGCGCCTGAGAGCGGCACGCCGGCTGGTAGAGGAACTTCCTCAAGCTCTGGGCGTAATCTCCCACAGAACGACTGTAGTTCCAGAAAGTAGGACTGTGGCTTGGAGACACAGACTCTGGACTGCCTGCAGATGGAATGAAGCAACCGAAAAAAATAAGTTCATAAAAAGATATATACATATAAGAAATTAAGCTTAGAAAGATTATTAGCACATCGACTGGTACTCTGCTGAAACTTCAGTTCATGTATAAAAGGAACTGGTTTCAGCTGAAGGACTCCTTCCCACCGAGCTGACTGCGGTGACTTTTTTCCTCCTCGGAACGCAGGAACCGCTCCAGGCTCTTCAGATCCTCCATGTAGTCCTCCTTGCTTCCTGGAGAGTTAAACACCGAAGGAGATGTGCGATACCGAGCTCTCAAGCCAGAGCTTTCTGCTGACCCAATGCTGTTCTGATAGGGAGAAGAGCCTGAAGACTGACTGTAGTTGAGCACCTAGGATTCAGAGAAACGCAGAATATGTAACGCTAATTTAAATATTACTGTTTTCCTTTGCTTCTGGAAAAACATGCACCTTTCCAAAGGCCACTGAGGGGGTAAAAGGTCCTCCTGCGCTGCTTGGTGTGGAGGGGCTGCCCAGTGGGGGGCTATAACTGGGCGTACAGCTGGGGGAGAACTTGGGGCTGCTGGAGGCGGGGCGAGAGGGACTGAAGCTCAGCACACTCTGCCCCTGGAGCGGAGAGGACTGGGCGGGAGCTGGAGTCTCTTTCTTCTCTGGCTTTTGTGGAGGAGAGGGCTGGATATCTGCAAGGGGAGCGACAGAAAGTCACTTCAATATTCCGATAAAGGTATTAAGACGGCTTAAAAACAACCATCAGGCACAAAGCAAACCAAAACCTGAAATTCTGTGCAGACGTCACGAGAAACTTACTTGTGTTCCTCAGACCCAGAAGGTGATGCTGCTGAGGGGTAACAGCAATGGTGGACGGAGACATTGTGTATTTGAAATACTTCCAGAAGTCAAAAAGAGCATTGAGACTGAAAAGAGAGGCGAGGACCAGTTCTGCAAGAACATGAAGAAAAACAAGCACAACAAGAACTTAGGAGTAGGATTTAATTTGAGGAATTTATTTTGATAATCTCTGGAGTTAACAGCCTAATTTAAGATACCCTCGTGTAGACGGTGGGTAAGCAGCAGTCTTACTTTGTAAGAAAGAAAAAGTGTAGTGGAATCTCACCGATGTACCAGATTGGCCAGTAGGTGATGTTGTAGTACCTGCTCAGTAGCTTCCCTGACCTACAATGAAGTAACAAAAATGATGAGCTACAGAAAATGCTACATATTGCTTCACAGCTATGATTTCTTACATTTCCGTGTAAATCATGCCAGCTAGAGAGACGTTGAGTACAGCCCAGGCGAGAACGATCTGCCGAGCCTGCTCCTCCCTCCTCATCCTCAGCGCCTTGTCTATCATGCTGGGCATCCCTTCCTTCGGTGGGGTCAGCATGGCTGTCACTTAGATCAGGCTGGAAAAAGTTAAAAAACATTGAGTAAAGAAGTCAAACATGAACTTCGCGCAACAGTACGCGGACTTTGAAACTTATTTAGTGAAAGAACTTAGAGTAGTTTGACTTGAAATAGTACTGTGGAACATGAATGTCAGCAGAGCTGTTAGCTGAACGGTTAGCTAACAATCAAAACAACGGTAACAGTGCTCCAGAAGTTTGGCTTTACTTTAAAACTCCTTTAACTGTAAAAGTAACAGCAGTTTAAAAAGGCAAAAAAATTAAAATAGAATGTGAAAAATGCAACAAACCACATACCACGCTGAAATGAATGAAAGCAGCGGCGCTGAATATTTTGTATTTCTAAACGGAAGTCTCAAAAGCACTTCCGGTGCAGGGTTTTCATAGTAAGAGCTTTTGTTAGAATATTGTATTTTTACTGTTACTTAAAATATTGTAATAAATTATGTATTTAAATACAGTGTTTTTACAGGTCTGTCAGTTTACATGGGGAAATAGTCAGAAATAGCGTTAAATATTAAAATTTAATTGGCCCTAAATATTACAAAAGCTGCCAACAGGGGGCGGCACAGAACCGTCGATTTCTCACACAGATTAAAGGTCATATTTTCAAATATCTACTTAGATTAATAAATTATTCTATTTTTAAAGTTAAGAACAGACAAGTGTAATAAGTATAAATATTCAAAGGAAAAGTCAGTTTAATAGTTAAATAAACTGGTATGATTTAATGTCAGTTTGGTATTCAGTTATTTGTGGCATGTGCTTGTTCAATGTCATTTATTGCAAATCAATCAACCAACCAATTGATAAATGACAACTTTATCTGCATTCTTGTAAGCACAAGCAAAATGGCAGATTTAATACAAAACAGTTGGTGTAACAAGGACACACAAGAATTTATCTCATGAAGAAAAAAAAGGCAATTCCTGCAAATCCAACAGGATAACAGTTCCCAACATGTCAGAATATCATAAAAAAAAGACTGACTGGAAAAATAGATATTCAACAACAAGTTGGGCATAAGAAACATAATTTTACAGATACGACAAATACTGTAGCAGCATTGATATGGCAAAAGAACATTTAAAGAATTTTTATGTCATGATATAAAATGTGGCATCGGTTTGACACAGCTCGTTTTAGAAGTATGCGGTAAATCAGATAAGTAAGTACAGTAAATAAATAAATAAAATCATCTCAAGAGGCACTGTCTTCAATGAGGAGGGGACAGGGACTTTTCAGAGTTATAACCTCCAACATCTAAACCATAGTCCTCATCATTCAGTTCGTCTCCACCTCTCCTCCCTCTGCTGTCCTCTTCTTCGTCGTCCTCCTCATCCTCTTCTTCTTCCTCCTCTTCCTTGAAAACGTTCTCTTCCTTTCGAGTTGTTCTGTCCCTCTTGGGCCCTTTGCAGATCTTGAGGTGACGCGTGAGGTGGTATTTAGTAAGAAACGCTTTGTGGCACTTCTCGCAGACAAAGTCTCTCTTGCCCTCGTGAGAGTTCATGTGTTTTTTCAGGTGGTTGGTTTTCAGGAAGTTCTTGTTGCACTTTGTGCACTGAATCTGGCGCTCACTGTCAAAACATGGGAATATATATAACCCATTTAATATAAAGAAAAACCAAAACATGAAAACAACAATGAAGAAAACAACACGTACTTTGTGTGAGAGAACATGTGTTGCCTCAGGTCTTGTTTCCTGATGAATGATCTGTCGCAAAGGTCACACTTGAGCTTCTCTGCGCCGGTGTGGATGAGCATGTGGGAAGCCACGTGAGATTTCTGAGTGAACGACTTCCCGCAAACTGTGCATTTGTAGTTCTTCTGACCTGTCCAGACAGAAAAAGGTAGGCGATGTATTCAGGATTGCAGTTATTACCGATGCTTCATCAAAGGATAACTCAATTGTAACATCCTTTCCTCATCCTAAATGAAGGTTAGTGTCATAAGTGAGCCAGTGACGAAAACAAACGTTATCCAGCCAACTGGCAATAAATTTGCACTTTCACATAGATGCTGAAAAACTTGCTAAGCAGGCAGGGGATATGTTAGCAGGTAGTTAGCAGTAGCCTCAACCGCCTCGTGTCACAGAATGTAAAGACAATTTTTCTTTTGCTAGACAAAACAGTCTTGCAAGAAAAGAAACATACAAGACAACATTTCAGACCTGTTATTAATGTATTTAATGCTGAATTAGTAATAATTAAAAAAAAGAAATTCAAGACGTTTAAGAGCTTAGTTTTGGATACATCATTTAGGATTTTTTAAGGATGGCAGACACCCGGTGCAAGGAAAGAAAAATTCAACAAATGCTCGACAAAATCCTCACAGTACCTGTGTGAATCTTGAGGTGCATCCTGAGGTTGCTGGGATCGCTGAACGCCTTGCTGCAGTACTCGCACTTATGAGGCTTCATCCCTACGTGCCCCATGAAGTGCACGTTCAGCTTCGTGGAAGTGATGAAAGCCCGAGAGCACATGCTGCACTTGAACTTCTTCTCCCGCACACTGCCCTGGCCTCTTCCCCTGGAGGTGACGCTGTTGGCGTTCCTGTTAGCGCTGCGGCTATCGCCGTTTGCTTGTCCCCCGGCGGGGTTACTGCAAGGCCAGGGGGAGGACGAGGCGCTGGAGCTGCCGTTGAGCAGCTTTTCCTCGGGTGGAACGTGCTGCGGCTGCTGTGACTGCAGCTCTTGTTGCTGCTGAGGTGGTGCCGGCTGCTGCTGCTGCGTCTGGGCGTGGTCCTGCAGCGATGGGCTGTGGCTGTGCGCAGGCTGGTTATGGCTGTGGCTGCTGCTATGGCTGTTGAGGTGAGACTTGAGCTCGGAGAACGACGAGCACTCTTTGCCACACTGGCAGATCTGGCCGTCGGGGACCTCAGGAACACCTGGAAGAATAAAAACGGTCATCAAGTTCTCAGTCCAGTGAGCTCATTTAAAAAAAAAAAAAAAACTATGATTCAGTGGGAGATATCTCTGCAGTGAGCAAGCATCTAGACATCTACACTTTTCTCACAGTAAAATTTAAGCGCTTTTCAAATGTTGCGGTTTGAATTTGAAGCGTCTTCAAGGACTTTATACAGAAGTCAAGCTCTTTTCAAGCCTTAAACATGCCCAACTGAAATTCAATCATGTTCAAGGATTTCAAGCACCCATATGAACTCTGAACCTGGGAAAAAAGATGGACACAAGTAACAAAATAAGGAATGACAAGTGTCAATCGTTTTTCCTTTCTCCGAAATCAAATCCCAGGCTTTCCCAGATTGTGATGAAACCCTGTAATAAATCCCTGCTGGCTCAGCCACTCATAACCACGTCGTCTCCTCACCCATCAGCCTGCAGTAGTCTCGGCTGTAGTAGAAGAGCAGCTCCTGGTCGGGGTGAATCTCTGTGGTCGTACAGAAAAACAGCTTCCCGTTGGCGGGGTACGCCACCAGATTTTGCTCTTCGTGGGTCCTGAAACACGTTGCATTTCGTTTGTAATGGTAGCACACCGTTTTCCACCTCCTGCACGTGGGAGTGATTGGGAACCTACCTCGCCTTGCGCACAAACATCATCCAGTTGCACTCGTTCTCATCGGTCGTCACGATGTAGAACTCCAGCACGTTGTTGTGGTACATCTAGGGCGGCAGACATGCATTTCCATTCGTTATTGTTGACGTAAAAAGCGTTGGTGGATTTAGATAGCTGCGCGTCAACAGACCTTCCAGATCTGAGGCGTGTCCTTTTCTGGCCAATCAGAGAGATCCACGTTGCTGCAGTGCTGCCCCACCATTGGCCCGAAGCAGGTTCTCTGAGGAATGACATCCCGTGCAACCACTCCTGGAAAACATGTTGGGAAACATTTGATAATATAACAATAAATAGCTAAAACTTACAATAGGGCTGGGTGATAAGTCGATTTTATTGATTATTCCGATTTTTGGTTTTGAAGATTACATTTTTTGTAAGATCTGGATTTCTTTTTTTACATCAATGCACCACTTGCTTCCATAGTTACAAGTGACCTTTATAATTCTAGAAGATTTTTCTCATTAAAATGACTTTATCCTGTTCATTTTAATAAGTTCTTATGGCAAAAACGCACTTTCTGCTAATATTATTGATTATCTTTATGATTAATCCCCAAAATTTGTAGCTTTGTACTAATCAGTTTGTCACGCAATTCACAGAAATGATCATTTGAAATAAAAGCCACTTTTTGAAAATATTTTCTGTCAATTGAAATTTCTTTTTAAATAATTTATTAAAATCAGAAATCAGATCTGATTATTTTTAAGCCATATCGCCCAGCCGTAGCTGAGGGGTGTTTGATCTCTTACCAAGCGGTTCGTCGGTTACAGAGATGCGAAGGCAGAGCGGACGCGGCAAAGAGAGGCGAGCCCGGCTTTGGATCGGCGCATCGGGGATGAAGGTGACCGGACCGTGCTCCGGACAGTCGGAGGCGTATGAGCGCTCACACAGTGTGCACCCTGAGGAGAAATCAACAGAGATCAGTAGATGTCAGAACTGTACCTTCGAATGTTTCAAATTCTTAATTTCAGGATTCGTACACTTTTTCCACAGTAAAATTCAAGCATTTTTAAAGTAAGTTTTCAAACTTCTCCACCGTCACGCTTAAAATGCAACAAAAAGAAAATGTTATGTTTTGAAATATCTCTCTCACACACCCTACACACCTGACAGGTCACAGAACAAAACACTACCTTAACAAAAAATTCCCCAATCTCAATAACTAGCGCATAAAATATAAGACCATCTTTATTTCAGTGACAGATCAATAAGTCATTGAGCAATTAGGAATAATAAATAATGATTGCATTAAAACAATCCAAACAAATTGTGTTAAGGTAAATTACCTTCCTGGTCAAATTAAATGCTTAAACATAATACACAAAAAAAGTTACAAAACATGTTCTTGCTCAGTTTTCTGGCATTTCACAAAAAGAAATAGTTTTGGTCACTCCTACCTAAATTGAAACAAGAAAAGTGTCTGATTTAACTTCAGGCAGTGGGACTTTAGGTACCTGGTTTCAACTGTAAGTAACGTTTTCCAAATGTAGGCTTTTAATCAAGCGTTAGATTGCACTTTATTACAAAACTATGAAGTTTCAATATCAAGCACTTTCAAAGACTTCACACAGAAATAAAGCACTTTCCAAACCCAGGATTTCAAGCACCCGTACGAACCCTGTGTTTGTTTCTGATCTTAACAAGCTGATTTTAATCGTCCGCTTATACTCACAGATGGAGCAGGGGGCAGCCATGTTCTCCTTGCTGGGAGCCGGATCCTCCAGCTGCAGGGTGGAGTTGACGAGAACCAGGTTGTTCTCGGGGCCGAGGGCCACCTCGGCGGTGATGGAGGACACGTTGACCGCCTCCAGCCCCATCCCCGAGTGTCCGTGGAGAGACACGGGCTCCAGCTGGCCGGGGTTGGACATGGAGCCAGTGAGCACAACGCTCACCACGCTCGGGTTCATCTCTCCGCTCCCGTGGAGCTGCTCCCCGAGACCCCCGTTTCCACCACCTCCTCCTCCTCCCCCGCCTCCTCCGCCCCCAGGGCCTCCCGTCCCAGAGCTTCCCACTCTGCCTCCCAGGTGGTCCGGCTCCATCACCACAGGCAGCTCCAGCACGGGGGGCCCGTGGAGAGGCATCACCCCGCCGGAGGAGTCCAGCCCCTCGTGAGGCTGAGGCTGCCGTCCTCCGCCGAGCTGCTGGGCGTCGGACACCGCCACCGCCACCACCCCATCCATGCTGGCTAGCTCCTCCCCCATCCGGTCAGGAGACAGCGGGCTGTTAACGCGTGACTCCATAGCCAGCCCCGTGGAGTCCAGCTCATGAGGGCCGGCCTGGTGAAGGTCTGCCTGACCGCTGACCTGCCTCGAGTCCAATGGCACAAGGCCCTGCTCCAGAGGGCCCCCAGGCCCACTGTAGGGGTCCAGACTGGAGGGATTGTTGCTGGCCACGGACAGCGTCCCATCCATGTTGAGGCTGCTGGGATGAATGTACTGAGGAGGTGGACGGTCTGCCAGGTAGGACAAAATTCCTTATAAAAAGAAAGAGACAGTGGATACTGGGATGAAATATGAGTTACTGTTTGTTTTTTTTTATCTCTAATAGTAACAGATACAAATCACAAACCCACCTGGCAGTAGGTGTCGGAAGTAGCTGCTCTCCAGGTGGGGATACGGCGGAGGAGGCAGGGAGTAATTCCTCTCAGGCAGGCCACACATCACCCCTCTGTCACTGAGAGGACCCATGGGCAGCATCAGGGACAGAGCAGAGGGGAGGGAGCCGAGGGACGGGCCCAGGCTGGGGATGGCCACCGGCATGCCTGATAGAAACAAACATCGGAATGAACAAGGCTCAGACAGAAATAAACACATTAAATTAAACGACGAGAATAAAGTCATTATACTACAAGAAGTCATAGTATTTCAAAAGGTCATAATATTACCAAAATAAAGTCACAGTATAACAAGAAAAAAAGTCATACGAGAATAAAGCCACTGTAATATGGGAATAAAGTTGTAATAATACAAGAAGTAGTAATACTTCAAGAGTAAAGTGCCAATATTACCAGAATAAAGTTGTACTATTATGGAAATAAAATTGTACAAGATTAAAGTCGTAATAATACTAGAATAGTCGAAATATAACTAGGATAAAGTCATAGTAATATGACAATAAGGTCATATTATTATGAGGATAAAGTCGAAGGAATTACCAGAATAAAGTCATAACACTACCATAACATTACTTTATTCTGTTAAAATTGCCAGAATAAAGTGAGAATTTTAGGAAAACTCCTAAAATAAGGAATGTTGAGCATCTTGTCAAGTTATACTTTGGTATCAATTTTACCATTAAGGAAACACTTAAACTGTCAACACATCAGCATCAGATTATTATCAGTAGCAGGCTGTGACTATATTTTTGTTTTACTGCTGATACTTTATTCTCTGAATTTTATAACTTTATAAAAAAAATACTTTTTTCCCCCTTTACTTTTCTTGCCAATAGTGGCAATATATTGAGCTATAATCCTTGTTTATACTGATTTAAGGGTGTCAAACAATCTTTGACTCGATAAACTGTTTCCATACCTGGAGTGGGGATGGGATTGTGAGTGGGAGAGGTGGGCAGACCCAGGTGGCTGGCACTCACTGAGGGCACACTCAGCTGGTCCATGCCCACAGGACTCAGGTTCATGTCATTCATCCTGAAGAGTCAACATCAGAGTCAAGCGACCCAATTGACCCAACATCATTTACAGATGTTTCAGTCCAAATTTAGCTGTGTCCATGTCTACATTTCTTTACGAAACTACAGGATGAATTTATAGCTTACCTGAATTCAACAACTGCTGTCCCTTTAAGAATCCAACGCAACTGCTACATGTCTCCCCTCAACTTAAATATGAACGTCTCCAGGGTACCTCTGCGACAAATGAGAATAACAATCACCGTTTTAGTGAAAAACGATAAGAGGCGACAATGTAGCTCGTTAGCCGTAAAAACACCAGCTGTGGTTTTGCTTTAAAGCTAGCGTTAGCATTGAAAACTTACGTCTTCGCAGCACATAAAAACGGAGCGGGCTGATGAGTTTCCACCAAACAGAAACTCGGCTATATCGTCACATGGCTGAAAAAGCTGCATCCTTCCAGAAATGTTGCTAATTTGTCGAAATAGAACAACATAACAAAACAAAACCTCCATGAACGGGGCCATGACAGCAAATTTGCCTCTATTGCGCATGCGTATTCTAATTTTTCACACGCAGTTTGACGTCGGTGTAGGTTAGTTGTTACAGAGAGCCATAGGATGGGAAATAAATAAATGAATAATTGGCATCTCTATTCCCATTTATATTTATTCATTTATACATGAAACGGCTCTCCATAGTACAGTGCTAATAAAAATATTAAAACGTGCAATTTATTATACTCAGACATCTGTGCAAATTCATTAACACTTAATTATGTCTGGTATCAGTTTGGGTTAGTTTTTATATATTACATGCGTAATTATTATTCTCTAAAGCTAATATACTATTAATGTATAAAATCAACCACAAATGTTGAAGTAATCTCAAACTTGTTCTTTACTTCCTATTAACAGTAATTGCCCTGTTGTTCCACTAGATGGAGCCATTCGGTTTAAATATAGTTAGGACATTAAATTTTGCAACTCTGATAGCTTAGGGGAGGTCTGAAAACGTAAAAATATAACTGCAATAAAAATCTGCATAATTGTAAAGAAACTTGCAAAACTATGTTTCCACCATTTGCTTAGTTTTAACCACACATTTAAAATGTTTTTTATGTTCTGATTTTATGGGAAAAGACCACACAAAGTAGACCTTTTGCACACCAGAGACAGAAATTGACACACAGGTCTCTCAGATTGGTAGGAGAGCCTCTCTGAACAATGGTTTAAGTCTCGGCACACACTTTGAATAATCAATAGAAATCTGGACTTTGACTTTCTTTGACAAAACAGTTTTTTTCAAATTCTAAAAGGTTTTATTCCAGGATTGACATGTTCTTAATACCAAACGCATCCGCACAACATGACGTTGCCCTCACAACATTTCAGTCTTTCTGATCTATGTTCTTCCATGTCTCTGGTTTAGAACAGGACTTCTTCCATTCTAGTCCAAAATCAGAGCATCAGTCTCACAGATGTAGTGACGTTTCCCTGTACAACTAATGTCATCCCAGTTGTTCATCCAGCCCTCAGGTCCCACCACATCCGGCGGTACCATGGACACGCAGTCCTGACCGGCCTGATCAGTGTCCCAGGTAGCTACGGAGTTGTTGGGCTCGCCAGGTCTCCAGAATCGGACATCAAGTTTGAGTTTGTCTCCATTGACCCAGAAGAAGTTTCCTTCCTTGACCAAGTCCTGCAGCCCGATCCACGCTGAGTGGAAGTTTATGCCGGGATTTGCCTTTTTAAACTGGAACGTCATGTTCGTCAGGAACGCCTGATCTTCGGCGTTATGGACGACAGCTAGGTCTCCCTTGTGGTCGAGGCAATTGATGCGAGCATTTTCCCAGGTCTTATCCACACTGGACAGGAAGAAGCACCGGGAAGCGTGCTCCTTCCACCCCGGCAGGCAGCGGGAGCACTGCAGCGTGGTCCGGTCACAAAGAGTCCAGATGTAGTCGAGCCGCTTGGAGAACAGGATTCTCTGTAGTTTCTCGGCGTTGTTCGCTGCAAGCTGCATCTGCTCTAGACTCGTCATCAGGTCTTTGTTGTTGACAAACTCGCGAATGAAGAGTGACATCAGCGTGGCAAGGAGCCCAGTCAAAATTCCGATCACAACAATATACCAGTTGGGTTTCTTTTTCTTCATAGAGATGCTGTATGTTCGGTTCCCAGGTGCATGGACAAGTTCTGGAGGTGTGTAGTTAGCAGACCTGACAACAGGGAAAAAAAGGGGAATCAAGTTATCCGGATGTAGTTAAACTACCTAAAGCTGCAGTGCCCTTAAAATATTTCCAAATTTTGCCACAAAATAACAATGCGATATATATCAACACAAATCTGTTCGTGAAGTGGAGGCGAAGTAAAAAAAAACAAAAACAAAAAACAAGAAAAATGGTCCAAATGGTGCAAATAAAAAGCAGCTCTTAAATTTCCACTCTCAGATCTCTGAAATAATTATGCAGTCCATACTATTTTATATACAGTTATATTTTGCATCTTAACTAGCTAATATAATAAATCAATATATCTGCTGTTCCTTACCTGGGAAGCCTTATAGCGTCACTTAAATATGTGAGCAATGTCATGGCATGGGTCTGTTGACTTTGGCAACATATATTTGACCAGGTGATTTTAAAAGGACAAAAATTAGCATGTTTTAAATGAAAACAAGGGAGTATGGTTTCCATGGCAATCTATCCACGTCCTGCTGCTGAATCATTGGGGAACAGAAAAAAATCATTACCTTTTTTTTTCCTTTTTTTTTTATTGTGATATGTAACAAATACAATTGGTATTCAACAAAAACAACAGAGAGAAAAAAAAGAAAAAGAGAAACAGGAAAAGAGTCCAGTGTGGTACTTAGGTAATTGTAGTGTTGTTGACATGATAAAGGAAAAAGGAAGATGTTAAAAAGTGAAATTTGTATTTATTCATTCTTTTATTTTTGTATATTCCTCTATCTCCAGCGGCCAACCCGGGAGCAGAAGAATAAAATGCTTAAGCTGACATTATCATCAGTGATAAAAAAAACAAAACAGTAACAACAATAATAACTATGGTAATATTCAACAATAATTGAAGAACAAACACAAAACATAATGAGCTGGATTGATTCAGTGCAAGAAAATACTGTGAATGTTTGTGTGTGTGTTTGTGTGTGTGTGTGTGTGTGTGTGTGTGTGTGTGTGTCTGTGTGTGTGTGTGCGTACGTGTGTGAAGTTAAATAATAATATGTTATGTCTATCCAGACACTGATTAAGAAATTAATTAATTAACAGGTGATTTGTTGTTGTTTTAAGAAGTCTGTTATGAAGGTCAGCTGGTGAGAGTGAATCTGTAGTATATTAGTTTGTTCATTAGATAAATGGGGAAGATCTTTTCCTTTTATGAAGGAAAAGATCATTATTTCATTATCTTTTGGATTATTATCTGGTGTACATAACAAAATACAAAAAGATTTAAAGATCCTGTTAATTTCTTGAGGGTTTGAACTGTTTCTCCAGCTGAATTTAAAATGGCTGACATGGTGGATTTTTCTTTGTTATGCTTAAGCTGATTCGCTAAGTATTGACCAACCTTATTACTGTACTGGAAGTTGTTATATATTAGCTGTTGAATAACAGTTTTTTAAGGATTTTTTTTTTTTTTTACGTTTTGAATTATTGAGTTCCTCCTTAATTTGGTCATTTGGGTTTGTTTTGTAAGAGTTACTTAAATAAGTTATTTGTTTTTCTAAATTTAACTCCATTTGTTGTTGTTGTTTCCTGTGTGATGAATATGCTATTATTTTGGCTCTCAATACTGCTTTTCCTGTTTCCCACAATAAAGACGGTGCTGTATTTGGAGAGTCGTTCATCTCCAGAAAGAATGCCCACTCTTTTTGAATGAAAGAGTTGAATTCAGGATCTTTAAGGAGAGATGTATCGAAGCACCACCACTTAGATGTTTTATTGCACGATTTAATGGATAAAGTAAGAGATATTGGAGCATGGTCACCAATTATAATTGGATGTATTGTAGTTTCAGGTGTGTACTGAATAACTTTGTTGTTGACAAGAAAAACATTGATTCTGGAAAACGATTTATGGGTGGGAGAGTAAAATGTGTACTGTTAATTTGTGCGATTATTTATTCTTCAACCATCGCCAAGTTCGTAAGACCTCATATATTGATTTACTGTTCTTGTGGAGTGCCTGACTTTGAAGTTATTGGGGTTTGATCAATTATAGCATTTGTCAAATTGTTAATGGGGGGGAAAAATTATGAAAAAAGGACGAGTCATCTTTATTTGGTCTAAAATGTTAGCCAGGGTATATGTTACGTTATAAATTACTATAGTGATGATTATGAATCTACCGAGAGGATCTACTACAGATTTAATGTAGTTAAAATGAATATTTTGATGCAATAAAATTGAATGTTGATGAATAAATATGACTATATTGCTTAAGTTTGATACTATTTAATTCTGTATTGGAAAGGTGGGTTTCCTGTAAAAAGCATATGTCTGCTTTCAGATTTTCCAGGTGAGTGATTATTTAAATTTTGTTTCCTGTGTTTTAAAGCCGGTTTAAGTTGCCGTATATTTCTTTTTTAGGTTGTTCATCTGAAGATAAATCAGTGCTGGATTGACATAAATAATATGTATGATCTTATTTGGATGTTTGTTTGAATGTATGATGAAATGTTCTATCCCATGCATGTGCATAGTGACTGAGGAAGAGAGAGGGGCAAAAACAGTTGAAACAAACAAAAGTAGTAAATAAAAAATAAAATAAAAAAAATTAATAACGTGGTAGGTTACTGTAGATTACATTGATTACCAATGACTGAATGGGGAACACAAATCACAATCAAAGACTAATACAAAGTGAATGACATACGATAAACGTTTAACAGTTTAGAAAAGCGTAATTTCTGAATCGCGGTACGCTTCCTTACAAGAACACTGACCTCGATATCTGTCATTGGTAAGTCGGTGTTGGATGATGTCTTCTTTCGTCTGTAGGGTTTTGGCGTCTCCTGCTGTGTTGCGGGGTTGTCGGTGTTAACCATGGTAGTAGTAGTTATAAGCTTCCAGATCGGTAACATCCTGTGGTGTGTTGCAAATTGTCAGAAAAAGGAATGTAAACGGCAAAGGCATTGAAAAGTTCGATGAAGAAGTTTTGTTCATACTGATGTGTGGATGTACGGCGCCATGACCAATCTTCCCTTCAGGTAAGGTTAGCGTGGCATGTACTCTGTGTCAAAATAAATAAATAAAAAAAATTGACACATACATTTTATTACAGTCAGCTCTGGTCTCTCAGATTGGTGGGAGATCCTCTGTGAAAAAAGGTTTAAGTCTCGGCACACACTCTGAATTATCAACATCTGGACTTTGACTTTCTTTGACAAAACAGTCTTTTTCAGATTCTAGAAGGTTTTATTCCAGGACTGACATGTTCTTAATACCAAACGCATCCGCACAACATGACGTTGCCCTCACAACATTTCAGTCTTTCTAATCTATCTTTTTCCATTCTAGTCCAAAATCAGAGCATCAGTCTCACAGATATAGTGACGTTTCCCTGTACAACTGATGTCATCCCAGCTGTTCATCCAGCCATTGGATCCCACCACATCCGGCGGTATTATGGACACGCAGTCCTGACCATGCCTATCAGGGACATGGTCATCGGGATCTGTATCGTTGTTGGGCTGGCCAGGTCTCCAGTATATAACATTCGGATTGATTTTCTTTCCATTGACCCAGAAGTGGATTCCTTCCTTGACCAAGTCCTGCAGCCCGATCCACACTGAGTGGAAGTTTATGCCGGGATTTGCCTTTTTAAACTGGAATGTCATGTTCGTCAGGAACGCCTGATCTTCGGCGTTCAGGACGACAGCTAGGTCTCCCGTGTTGTTGAGGCAATCGATACGAGCATTTTCCCAGTCCTTGTCCATGTTGGACAGGAAGAAGCACCGGGAAGCGTGCTCCTTCCACCCCGGCAGGCAGCGGGAGCACCGCAACGTGGTCCGGTCACAAAGATCCCAGATGTAGTCGAGCCGCTTGGAGGACATGAGTTTTTGTAGTTTCTCGGCGTTGTTCGCTGCAAGCTGCATCTGCTCTAGACTCGTCATTATTTCTTTCTCCTTGACAAACTCGCGAATGAAGAGTGACATCAGTATGGCAAGGAGCCCACTCAAGATTTTGATCACAACAAGATACCGGTGGCGTTTCTGTTTCTTCGTAGACTCTGAGGTGCTGTTTGTCCGGTTCCGAGGTGCATGGACAGGTTCTGGAGGTGTGTAGTTAGCAGACCTGACAACAGAGAGAGAGAGAAAAACGGGGAGTGGGGGAGTAAATATGTTCATCAGGATGTAAAACTAACTGCAGTGCCCTTAAAATATTTCCACATTTTGCCACAAAATGACAATGCGATATATATCAACACAAATCTGTTTGTGAGATGGAGGGGAAGTAAAAATAACTGGTCTAAATGGTGTAAATAAAAAGTAGCTCTTAAATTTCTAGTCTCAAAACTCTGAAATAATTCTGGAACCCATACTATTTTATATACAGTTACATTTCGCATCTTAACAAGCTAATATATATAAATCAATATATCTGCGGTTCCTTCATCAATATCCTGTAATTATATCCTTACCTGGGAAGAGTTACAGTGTTTCTTAAATAAGTGAGCAATGTCATGGCATGGGTCTGTTGACTTTGGCAACATACATTTGACCAGGTGATTTTAAAAGGACAAAAATTAGCATGTTTTAAATATAAACAAGGGAGTATGGTTTCCATGGCAATCGCTCCGTGTACTGCTGCTGAATCATTGGGGGGAAAAACATAAACAACAAAAGAAAACATTACTTTGAGTTTTGGTGAATTCAAATAACACCTAAGATGTGCTCCTTCATAATCGCAATTCTGAATAAAGATGAGTAAATAGAATCAGTTTTCAAATGCTGAATTTCATTCAGTAATGGAGAAAAAAAGCTATCCAAACCAACCTGAGTCTACGTGAAAATGTCAGCCATCTTGTTAAAACACAAAACTGTCATTAAGTCAAACTGAGGCTCTAACATGAAGATATAGTGATATTTAATAAATCAGAATGCACTCAAACAAGCCCCATTGTCATATTATATTATCATTATCATATGAAATGTAAAATAAAAGCTATAGCACCATCTATAAAAAATAAATAAATCATCAAAAAACTTCAGAAACAGTAGAAATCAAAATCCCTGTCATCTATTTAGTCTGGAAAGTTTCACAAAATCATTACTAAGACTTTGGGAGACCAGCAAACCACAGTTTCTTTCTCCCCTTTATTTGTCTTAAAATGGGAAAATTACTCTAACCAAACTGGCTTTAGTTTGTAACATTTTATACAATTATACATCATATACAATTACAATGTTATATTTTATGCAATTATATACTTTATACAATTTTTCTGTTATGACTTGGATAATTAGTTGCAAATGTTAAGGTTTTACTCCATTGTTTTAATGCAATGGTTTATTGAAGTTTTTGACTTTTCTAACTTCCTGTATCTGGTAGTTGTGCTGAAGGGCAAACACTAGCTTCCTGACCAGGAACAGTTAGCTGGGATTTGGTTGCAGGTCTGTTGTTGTTAATTGTGTATTCCCACATTTGTACATCAAGCATACCAACAGCAGCATTTCTGCATTTTTAATTATTCTGTGTTCTTGTTTGATGCTTTCTTAAAAAAAAAAAAAGGGGGTGGGGGGAGAAATAAATCGAATAGTCATCTGTATACTGTGTGAACCATACAGGTAACAATTCTTACTTTTTTTTCTTTTGCTTCTTCTGTAGTTTTAGATTTTCTTAGGGTATAGACTGAATATGTTTTTAGCTCCATCTACCTTCTCATTACCCCATCCCATCCCCACAGCATGATGCTGCCCCCACAATCTTTCATTCCGAGCTTTGTCTGCTCAGAGTTTTGTGTTTTTTAACAAGAAAGTTGCATTTCAGTCTCTGTGATCCAACTACTTCCTCCCACATGTGTCTTGTCACCAGATTAAAACAGGACTTCGTCCATCCTACGCCAAAATCAGAGCATCAGTCTCACAGATGTAGTGACGTTTCCCAACACAAGTAATGTCATCCCAGCTGTTCATCCAACCTTCAGGGCCCACCGCATCCGGCGGTACTATGGACACGCAGTCCTGACCGGCCTGATCAGTGTCCCAGGTAGCGATGGCATTGTTGGGCTCGCCAGTTCTCCAGTATATGACATCCCATTTGATTCTCTCTCCATTGACCCAGAAGTGGACTCCTTCCTTGACCAAGTCCTGCAGCCCGATCCACGCTGAGTGAAAGGTTATGTCGGGATTAGCCTTTTTAAACTGGAACGTCAGGTTCGTCAGGAACGCCTGATCTTCGGCGTTGTGGACGACAGCTAGGTCCCCCTTGTACTTGAGGCAATCGATGCGAGCATTTTCCCAGTTCTTATCCACTTTGGTCAGTAAGAAGCACCGGGAAGCGTGCTCCTTCCAACCCCGAAGGCAGCGGGAGCACCGCAACGTGGTCCGGTCACAAAGATTCCAGATGTAGTCGAGCCGCTTGGAGGACAGGATCGAACGCTGTTTCCTGTTCTCCTGCTCCATAGGCCGGTAGTTATTCTGGAGAGTCCTCACTTGGTTCGTCAGCTGCCTGACTTGCCTCTCATACTGATCTCTACTTTGTGCAGCTCTCTTCAAGACCCCATTCAGGCGGTTGATTTCCATCTCCAGCATGGTTAAATTGCAAGAAGACCACATCTGGTCATACTCGGCCTTCAGAATGGAGAAGTTTGCCTTGGTTATGTTCAGCTGTTCTGCAATCCAGTTTTTCTCTTCTAGCAGCCTCTCGGTGTTGATTGCCATCTCCTCTTTGACTTGCTCTAGACTTGTTATCACGACTTGGTTGGTGTTCCACTCGACAATGATGATCAATACCACCGCGAGGAGGATCCCGCTCAGAATTCCGACTAAAACAATATGCCAGATGAGTTTGAATATCCTCTTAAGTTCGACGATGGCATTGCTTTTGTTCTCAGGTCCATGTTCAGGTCCTGAGGTCGTGTAGGTAACAGACCTGACAACAAATACAAAAAGAGAATCAAGCTCACTCGGATGTAGCTAAACAAACTAGCGTAAAGTTGCATTGCCCTCAGAAATGTTCCACATTTTGAAACATAATGACCCTAAACATATTTTAATGAGACAGACCAGGGGTGTCAAACTCATTTTCAATTCCATCCTTACCTTGGACTCCTAAAATCGGTTCTTAGATATGTGAGTAAATGTACAACCCTGTCTTCATAAGACATTTCTTCTTCACACACTCAGCAGATTGTTAGCCTGCTGACTTTGGCAGATACATTTGAGACCAGGTGGTTTAGAAGTCCGAATGTCTTAAATGAAAACAAGTGAGTCTGGTTTTCTTCTGGTTTCCATGGCAATCTCTCCATGGCAACTCTAGTAATCTGGAAAACTGCTAAATCATTGACAAAAACAAAAAAAATATATTTATTTTTCAGTTTAGTGTATTTAAATAACAAAAATGTGCACAAGAGGTTTTCAAATGCTGAATTTCATCCAATCTAACCTGACCTTATGTAAAAATATCACCTTGTTAAAGCATGAATTACCTGCAATTGAACACTTTTTAGAAAGCTGAGCTCAATTTCGCAAGACAAACTAAGGCCAGATTATTACCAGACATGAAGATGTAGTCATATTCAATAAGTAAATTAGTGATTTAAGATTTTAGATCCACATGACTTTAGACGGGCAAAAAATCTCAACTCATTTTAGCTCATTTGTGGCCAAATGATCTAAAACTTTACATAATTTGCTTTTAGTTTGTAACACATCATAAAGATACCAAATGCAATACATTTTGTACATTTTTTTCTGGGATAATTAGTTGTAAATATTAAGATTTATTGATGTTTCAACTTTTCTAACTTCCTCTAATCGGTAGCTGTGCTGTAGTACAAACGCTAGCTTCCTGCCCGGGAACAATTAGCTAGGATTTGGATGCAGGTTTATTGTTGTTATTTTCATCTTCATGTATTTCTTCATCAAGGATACCAACACCAACACCTCAGCATATTAAATTATTCTGTTTAATGTGTTTTAAAAAAACAAGGTAAAAATAGTTTCAGTAACAAATCTCACAGTCATCTGCATATTGTGTGAACAATACAGATGTCAATCTTTCAAAACTCAAACCTTAAAACCAATTAGGTTGAAATGTTTATTTTATGTAGTGTTCATTTATTTAGAGTTGGCATAAAACAAAATGTTTCATTAACTTGTAGATACTGCTTAAAAATCTTACAATTGGGCTATGATGTTTTTTTTTTATTTTCTTGCTGTGTTTTTTTTTTCTTTTTTGTAGTTAGTTTTAGATTTTCTTGGATCATGTTGGCATAGAGTAAATATTTTACACAATAAAAAGAAATTGCCATCAATAATATTTCAAATTTATATTTTACAGATTAGACTCTGGGTTTAAAACAGTCATTAGAGGTTATTTTTTGAGTGTAAAAAAACTGTGACAAACTTATCTGTCATCTCAAAGAATACCCACATTGGTACACTACAGGGCTTTTCAGTACTGATGAAAGATAAGGTTTTTTTTCTTGCAGTTTGTTGTTTTCTCCTTTGCGGTGAGAGCTACTTCCCACTGAGCGGAAGGAAGGACATGTTTTGTAGTTTTATCTCGATCCAAGACCATCTCCGCCCCAGATCACACCCCTATAGGTTAAACGCCTCAAAGCTCTCAAGTTAGAACCAGGCTGTTTCTATCCCTTCATCCATCAGGAGGAATCTTTTTCTGAAAAGCGTTGGACAGATGAGGAGAGTCTGACAGGGTGAGAAATTAACTTTTGAAAAAAAGAAAAGAAAAGAAAGAAAGAAATCCTCGCATTAACATACCTGAATTGTCCGTGTTTTTCTGTTCATCACAAATGCTTGTTCTTTTTTCCAGAAATATATCTCATAATAAGAAGTTAATGGAGAATATATTTGTGCCTCCGCTGGCTCTCCGCGGGATCTCCGTGAACAGCGGCTCCGCGCGCCACAAGGATGCGCTCCGGCTGGGGATGCCCTTCCACATCGACACCGCCTACTTCGACCAGGGGTTCCCCTGCGGGCGGTTGCCCTGCTTCCCCTTCCCCGCTCCCTTCGGCGTGTGCGAGTACTCCTTCGAGCCCGCGTTCATCCAGAAGCGGAACGAGCGCGAGCGGCACCGGGTGCGCTGCGTCAACGAGGGGTACGCGCGCCTCAGAGAGCACCTGCCGCAGGAGTTTGAGGACAAGCGGCTCAGTAAAGTGGAGACGCTGCGAGCGGCCATTGACTACATCAAGCACCTGCAGGGCCTGCTGGACGTGGACGTCTCCCGGATGGAGATGTCGTTCAATGAGGCGCGCGACTGCGAGGCTCTGCGGCGGAGGACAGAGTGCGGAAGTGACGGAGAGTCCAAAGCTAGCATGAGCGACAGCGGGGATAATGTTTACTGATAACATTATCTTATGTTTACTGATGTTAAAAAAAAAATAAAATAAATTGTAGGAATTTTAAAAAAAATAAGAAAAAGAAAAAAAATCTTAAATCTGAATACATCTATTCAGTAAAGAAAAATAGTTTTTAATATCACTCAAAATGTGCAACACGTCCATAGCATGACAGATCCTTCATCTTATTTTGTGCTGAGCATGAATTTAGTAAAATGGCATAAATAATCATGACAAAAATACTTTGTGAGATTTCATGAGCAGCAGTAGTTGTGTTTTTTCTGCTTTTACAAATTAAATAAATGTATTCAAATTTAAATTTAGTTTTAGAAAAATCTTATGCGACTGCATTTTATTTACACAACTGTCCACTGAACTTCTCTAAATTTCACCTTAATTTTTATCTCCCTTCACAGTTTCTCTATCAATTTCATGTGACTTTGACTTCGAAATATTAATATAATTTACAGTCATTTGTTCAAATTAAAAGTTTTCTTTAGACTTAAGTCCATCAGGGCCTAACTGTGCAATTATGTGAACATCACAACAGAAAAACATATTCGCCTTTAGGAAGAAATTAATATTTTGTGTAGGCTGCAAAATAAATAATAAACTAATGCTAATTGCAAAAGTTTGTTAAAATTAAGCTAAAACTGTTTTTGTAATATTAAAAAAAAATCATACAAAAAGATGGTGCATTTAATCTCCTAAGAAAACTTTAAATGAATAAAACAGCAAAGACAATACTTTTTCTCTAAGCAATGCAAAATGTAACTGATAGTAAAAGACAAACAGACTTAAGATAAAAGTTTTATACTAAATGATTCTTAATGGAATGTTAATTTGTAAGCTTCTTGTTTAATAACGGTTAAATTTGATGGTGTCAAATTATATCTTAAAATTTTGATCAGACATTGATCAGACATTAATTAAATGTCTGAATGTCTTAATTGAAGTTTGTATCCACCTACAGTTAGCTTAGCCACAGCATTAATGCTAAATCAACTGCCAACAAGTTGAGCATCTTAGCGGTGGTTGGCCAGGAAAAGGTTTCCATGCCACTTAGGTAGAACATATTTACTAATGTTTTATGCTTTAGTCATAAACCAAAAGATGCAAATGCAAAAGTGAAATGATCATAATAATCAGTAAGAAGCGTGAACTGCTCTAGTATATTAAAATTGGGCGGGATTTGCATGTGCTTTATCTGGCAATAAAGTACTTCTAGTCAGAAATAGTGATCAATATCTGCTAAAACAAATTTCATAAAAACAATTATTTTCTTGATTTTGCTATTTTTTAACACTGTATTTATGATTCAGGATATTTAAATGGACCAAATGGACACAACTTTCATCATCTTTGTTTGAATTACATATTTTTTTGTTTGTGTATTGTTTCGTTCTGCTTTTTTTATGTTGTTTTTGGCACTAAGAGCAAACCAACATCGTTTGAAATGGTCCTTATGGTGAAATCCTAATTCCTAATTCAACACTGGCAAAAAAAAAAAAAAAAAACTATACTTGTTCAATTTCTTCACATTTTGTGAATTTAGTGTGTTAATATCAATATTATGTGATAGACTGTCTCTATCTCTGACTCTTTCTTTCGGGTTGGTGTGGCCTTGAAAGGTGAACCTCCGAAGATTGACCTGTATTTAGTTCCATATTCTCTTTTCCGATTCTCACTGGTGCCAAACCCACCTTTTTTTTTTTTTTTTTTTTTTGAAAGAGTAAACAAAACCTTTAATGCAAGTAAAAGGGATTAGGAAAGACCAGCAGAGTGCAGTTCAGATGAACCGTGCTATCATGGAACAGCGGCATTGACAGCCTCGAAGCGTGACGATCCGCACCAAAGGTGTTTATTTGGCAGCACTGTGTACAAATTAGACCCAATAATTAGCTGAGTGCTGGTAGCCCCAGGCTTGATGGTTCAGCGGCGCTGTGAAGACCGAAAGCATAAAGCTACTTAAAGGGAAGCCTCCGTCATAATGGATGTTTTTCTTTCCGGATGTGCAATAAGCTGATTGTAATCGGGTTCGTGCCCCGATTTCTCACAGGAGGCGCTTCTTTTACATTGCATAGTTCGAGCAGGAGTATTTGGTTTAGTTCCACTTTTTTATGTCACAGAGTGCACAAAAAAGAAGATTAATCAAAGTGCTTTTCTGATGCTTGTTCAATCAAAGTACAGCAGCGGCGATCTGATCAACCTATCCAAACAGAGGCGGGGACAGAGGGCCACCATCGGCCTTGATGTCAACAAGCACTCAGGGAAGATGAGAATTTGATGGAAAAATTTCGATATGAAAAGCTAAAAATAAAACAGTTAGGTCTGTGCATGGAGCTACTGTAGAAATGGGCAAACAGATGCAGTCTGATCAGACATCACCATCCGTCTAAAGGTAGTAAACAATCCAGCCTTCTTTTTCTGTGTGCACAAAGCTACAGTTGTGCTACGCACGAGAGAAAATTCCTGCAAACGTTAAAGATGACTGCGTGCGATAAAGTTTTATCGGTTGGTGTAAGATCAGCGTGGGACCACCAGAGGAGGTTCCTGCGACGTGTCCAGACAGGGAGCCCTCATGTGGGGACGGAAACAGAAGAACCGGGACACAAAATGATGCAGGGTACTCTCTACACCTCAGGTAAACAAAAGAAAAACAGTACACCAGTTTGGTGATACCGTGTAGTAAAAATGACAGTATCATCTGCAAAGAAGGTAATTTTATGAAACCCCCCTGGAAACTACATGAGTGGGGAGCAAGGTTGAAAAGAACTGAGATTATACTGAAGACATCACAGGAACATGGGATGGCTATGATAAGATCAATAAACACTAAATAACAGAGCTAAGTGGGGAAAATACAGAAATAACTCAAAACAAGATCCATAATACAAAACAAGATCCAAAATACAGAAGTCAGGAAAAAGTACATCACAAAGTCAACTAGATCATGGGAAACTGCTGTAACAGCGGATTTCATTCTGCAGGGTTTGGCTTTCATAAACTATGAGTGACTCACTGGTGAATTTTGCCAACAACATGTCAGACAAGTTGCTTGAAAACCCGTTGGCCAAGCTTATAATGTTGAAAGGAACACCAGAAAAAAAAAAGATTAGATAGAATTTATAGCAATTTATACATTTATACATTTACAAATGACTAAGTGTTGCACACTTAGCCGCTCTGGGAGCCGACGGAGTGCGGATCATCTCATTTGAATTCAGGCACTCAGCAGAAGTGCAGATCCTCCAGCTTGTCAAGGAGAGCCTCCTTTTCCAGCTCCAACACGGAGATCCGACGGTTCTTCTCGCTCACTTTCTACGAGAGGATTTATTTTTAACTTGGTGTGAGGGCATGGACTGAGGAATTGAGTGAAATGAGCTAAAACTTATTCAGCTTTATATGTACCTGAGTCAGTACCGTGTTTCGCCAGCGGAGGTCGCTGTCCCCCAGTGGATCACAGAGACAGGGATTGCTGCTGACGTTGGGTTCACTCATTATAGAGCCAAGGGAGCCATTAACCCGCTGGATGTGCGTGGGGAGGCAGGACCGAGCCTACAGAGAAACAAACACTTCACCACAATTAAAGAGAATAGACCTGATAATGTAAACGATGTAAATAATTAGTGAACGTTTTGGATGATGCGAGTTCCTAAAATGCAACATCATGGCTTCCAAACTTGCTTTCTCTAATCTTGAATAGCTGTCTTGATAGACATCTATCTATCTATCTATCTATCTATCTATCTATCTATCTATCTATCTATCTATCTATC
>NW_006799948.1:2431764-2441443 GCF_000485575.1 Poecilia formosa | reverse complement strand
CTATCTATCTAACTTGAGGTTTTTGTTGTAGTCCAGAAGCTTTTGGTGGATGTTTTTGCTGGTTATGCAAAAACATATAATTTTATTATTAAGTTCTGTTATTTCTTAACAGAGTTTAATTGCTTTCCTTGTTTTCAAAACATACTATGTACATTTTTAAAAGGATTAAAAGGTTTGACCTGCTTCAGTCAAAGAATCTCAATCAGAATCTCGGAACACACAAATGTCTATAAGTTTCAGCCATAAACCTGTTGATCTTAAGTTAAGCCATAAGAGTTTAGAGATAGTCTCTCATCATTGTTTTATTAATTTTGTCAGTGCTAGTTTAGCTCAATTGTTGTCTCATCTGATCAAGACATTTGGGCTTGTTCATGTGAAAGTTGGTGATAGTTTTTGTTTTTCTAACAGACCTTCTTTCCAATGCTATACATGAAACAAAAAATAAATGTCCAGTTCATTCCCAGGCCGACTCATCCACTGTTTGTTTTCTCAACAGCGCATGACGCTGTACCTCTGCTGCACGTTTGTGGTAAGCGCCGGTGCTGTATCTGGTCGCGACGCACCGCAGGGCCCTGTTCTCCTCAAGCCGCTGGAAGTACCACAGCCGACCCTTCTCCAGAACCTCCAGACCCGACCACAGGGCATCCTTTTCCTTTTCCAGGTCCTTCATCCGCTTAATCTGAGTAGAAAAAAAAATCAAAATGTAGAAACTCTTCATTTGGACAGCTACTTTACTACAAATTACATTTATAGTAATCAGAACCACTATTATTCTTACTTCCAGTGGAGAGAGTTTGGTAGAAATAGATTAAAATATATATCACAAGAAGATAATGAAGTGATGTACAACACATTGAGGCCACTTTAATATTTAAAATATAATTAAAACTATGATGAAACAGAAAAACTTCAGAAAATATGAACAATAGTAACAATGTAAGCACATCTGAAAATATTAATTGAGTCTCCCTAACTGTACAGAAGACTAAACAAGGAACTTTGCAGAACAAACTGGACATGTGGGGATTTATCACTCAGACAAATTCAGCCAAAATGGAAATACTGACTGTTGATAGCAGGAAAAAAATAAATAAACATGATGAATCATCAGAATCAGGAACATATCAGCCGCCTCAAAGAAGGGCTGTAAATTTATAGGCAAAAAAAACCCAAACATAAAACTGCTTATTAAATTAGATTTTAGGGATATTAATATAATTGTTGAGGCCAAGTCAAAATCCTCTTGTAATTTTGGCATGGTGAAAAGCCAAAATTTTAAACTTTTCCTTTCAGTCCAAAGCTTATAGGAGCAATAATATGTTACATTGTGGACTCGGATCTAAAGGAGCAAAATTACAGGCTCAGAATGTACCAGAAAAATAAGAATAAAAGATTCTACCATGATTATCACTTGTGGGGGACATCCCACAAGTGAAAAAAACCTTCATCATGATGTCACATCATGTTAAAATGTTTTATTTCATAGATTTGGCTCCAGGCGCACATGCTGATGTGTTTATGAACACACACACAAAAAAAGATCAATGTAGGTTTCAAGGACAGTTCGCTGTCGGCCACTGTGGTCCTATAATGACAGCAGTGTGTTTTTGTTCCAAACAATCGATACATAACTTTTTAGGTTTTGCCAATGTTCTGTCATTTTCCGGAATAATGGTTTGAATTTGTGTCATAATTATGCATCAGGGTCCAGCATTAGGTTAGAGGAGGTGGTAATAAATGAAAACCCAATGGATTCATAGTTTATATGAGACTGAACTTCTTGGGAAACCCCTAAAATACTAATTCGTTTCTTCCAAAAAATACATCCAAAGTGATAAAAATGTCCAAGTCTTTTAAATCCTCGGGGCCCAGGGCCAATGCCGTTGCCATAACAGTTGCTAGAGTCCATCCCTGTCTGGACTGGGTCCAAAATCTAAGCGTTCGCCAGCTTTTCAAACCAGTACCTAACAAGAAAAGCAAGTGTTACTAACCTAAAGTAACTGGGAGAGTTTTAGGGTGTTTTCTGTACTGCAACAAGTTCAACTTGAATCCTTCCAGAGAGGAGGACCCACATGCAGCAACAAGGACGTGGACAATTGAGCAGTAAAGCTAGAGTAAAGCTAACGCTACCACCTAGTCGCTAACTTGACATCAGATTTCTAGGTGTTGTTACTCTCATTTAAAAGTCTCTCCTAGAGGCTAGCCAAAACTAGTGTTAGTTGAAAACTAAAAATGATTAACATGCTATCAAGTGTAAAAGCAGCGCTACAGAGAAGCTAGCTGTACATGAGAAGTTCTTATTTATTACATATAGGTAATAAATAAGATTCATGAGAGTTCATTAAGTGTATAATGTCAATGACAAGCTTCAAAAATGGCAACAGGCTTATTTTCTTTGATGGTATAGAGGACTTTCTAATTTTAGCAAAGGTAAATATGAAGCTAACTATCACACAAAGCTAACCAGCTTGAGCAGTCAAAATGATGCCTTTCTAGCCAACTCTTCCATATCTACATTTAGCTTATTTGTATGTTTTAAATACATAGATTTGAAAACACTGAAGACACCAATCAGAAGAGAAATATAGAAGAAAGATTTGAAGAAGTTTCCAGAAGATTTTAAAGGAGACAACACTACTGGACTTTAAAAAAATAAATCTGACACATTCTTTCTCTCATTATTGTGACATTTAGCAAATAAAAATTATTTTAGCAATTCTAGCTAATCTAAAACAAGAGCAATTTGACTTCAGTTAGTCAGAAGAAAATGCTTACTTGTCTTTTTATTCCGTGTCAATGACAAGAAACTTCTGGGTTCAGCTGTATGTATCTCATGTGTTGTTGAATCTCTTTGAATCAGGGCATGGAGTGCTGCTTTTTGAAATCTTAGCCTACTTCATGTCGTCAGACAGGTACTATTCAAGTGATTTCTTGATTCTACAGTTCAAGCAATGATCAGACCTGGGTGTGGCTAGTAAAGCTGATCCAAAACAATGTGACTAATTACAATTAATTCATAATTTAGCAGTAAAATGATTTTAGTTTAACAACTTTGCATCATATAAAAACTACATTTAGCATTTGCTAAGATTATATTTGTCTGATATTACAATTTGTTCTTTACAGATTTCCTTAACAGTGAAACTTTTCCAAAATACTGCAAATAAGTAAAAAAATAAATGCACTCACAGAAGTTATTTATCCATAATCAGCACCCTATATGAGTTGAAAGGCGAACTAACACCTTGTAGTCACTCTTGAAGCTGCAGAAAGATATATAGTTAGATAATATGTACTAAATTTCAAGCTTCAGGAAAAGGTCAAGAAAATGTACCACAGTCAAATGCATCAACCTTGTGACACTTTTATGGACTCTGGAAGAAGTAAATTGTGACCTAGTTATCATGTCTGACCATAAAACACACACGGAGACAACATACACAAACACGACCTCACCCATAGGTAGAAGCGAAGGGCCTCCTGGCTGTGAAGGCTGGTCATCAGTGGGATGATGACAACGGTGTAGGAGCCAGAGGCAGAGAGACGGCAGGCCATGGAGAGGAAGTCATGAACTGAGGGCTACCCCATACAGCTGCCTTCACTGCCGACAACAAACCACTGAGCTACACTGGTTTGTTTCAAAGAAAGAGTGAGTGTGTGTTTGTTTGAGAGACACATACACAGAGGAAAAGAGGGAGAGAGAGAGGAAAAAAGCAGAACGACTGACAGGCACCATGGTGCCCCGAGGGTGAGGTAAATTCCTCATGTCACTGCTATGACTGGTACATCAACAGGGTGGATAGCGCCCGAGCGAATGCAACAGAAAACACAACAGTATAAAAAAAAACGTAAAAATGAGAGCAGGAAACCTGAAAAGTGGCAGATTTTTAAGGGTGTGGACTGGTGTGTTTTGGAGCTCAGTGTCACTCCTGGATTTAAATCAGAACTCCACTGAGGCTGGAAAACGACTCTGTGTCTCTTGTATCCGTCTTCTTCTGTTTAAGGACTGGCAGACGTTTCCAAGTATCGCGTTAAGCATTCCCGCTCCGGTGCCGCAGAATGAAAACAGCACATGTAACTGGTTTCTTATTTTAATGCGCCTTCTGTTCCGACATGCTTCCAGGAATGCGACACAACCTGAGGAGAAAAAGGGTACAGAATAAAACATGTAGATACTGTACATGTTTATATCGTTCTGGTTCTGAGTACAGAAAGTACATTAGATTTGACTCACCTGCATCTACATCTGAGGATGAAACAAAAAAACAAAACAAACAAACAACAAAACAGTTTCTTATTGGTGGCTGAAGTGAGGTTTGATCAACAGTTTCCTCAACTCTTCATAGTCCATTAAGTCCATACTGTCACGATAGCATGACACGCTTCCTGCAGATTTGTCCACATCCCAAAGATGCTATGTTGGAGTGAGAGCTAGTGACTGTAGGGTTTGGACTGCAGTGAACTCATTGCCATGTTCAAGCAAAATTAGCAATTTAAGGTAAGGAGCAACTAAAATATTTTATTTAATAATCTATTCACATTAGTTTGTAATCGCAGAATAACTTAAAAATAAGATCTGAAGAGTGTCTGTCCGTCCTGCTGTCTTGTGACTGACTGCCGACCTGTCCGTGTGTTCCCTGCTTTTCACCCATTGACTCCTGGAGAAAAGCACCAGCGCCCCCTGCTGGATGTGGATGCCAAGCTGCTTCATGTTAATCAGTAGATGTTGATCGTTCTGCCTCTACAGCTGTACATCTGAAAACAGTTAAATTACAAGAATGTTCACTTGAAGCTTCATTATCTTCCAAATAAGCTGTACATTCAGCATTAAGTACGTTTAATCATACAGAGGTTGTGGCTGAGCCAGTTCCTACTGACAGTAAAAACAAGTTAACGCATCTCTCTTTTTGCAGGGCGTTCCACTATTACACCCAGTTTATTGCACATAAATTTTAATCGTCTCTAAAATTTTATAGGCAATTTTGAGTCCGTTGAAGTTGCAGCGCTGGTCGTCAACCAGCAGGGGGAGCAGTGAGTCTGCTTGTTGGAGGCAGCAAACTTCCACAGCGGCTGTTTTCTAACGGAATGTAAAGGCAATGACTTCTGTGAAACACCAGGTGGCGCAACACAGTGAGAACACAGTTGGGTTGAACCTCTGGTTTGACCGGACAGTTTTAAAAACGGGTGTAGATGTAAATCAAAACGATTTTTCAAATAAATAAATAAATAAATAAATAAATAAATAAATAAATAAATAAACATTTCAGCTTCACAGACAGAGGCTAATCATTCAAACTTATTGAAATCGCCTTCACTGTTTTTTACATTACATGTACCATTTTCTTTATTTTATGGGGGGAAAGATCAGCAAATGGTAACATTTTATTCTACCAAAAAATAATAAATAGTAAAAATCTACAAAGTGTATTCATCCCTTTATGACTTTTGTGAAACTTCTTACCACCTGAAATAGATCAAATCTCATCTACTCTTTTTTGCAAAACAGCTCAAGCACAGATTTTAAATCAAATTTACATCTGAACTTTGACTAGGCCATTCTATCTTGTGAATGTGCTTTAATGTAAACCATTGCATTGGTTGTAATGACCTTGCATCTTAAGGGTCTTTTTCTTCATCGGGATGGTGGGATGTTCAATTAGAAATGACACAGTTAAAGATATTTTTTAAAATGCTAATTCCTACTTATAAAGTACTTTAAAGTACATCTAGTTTTCAAATTCTTTTAGGCTTGGTTTAACAAATTTATTCTGATTTAAAAACAGGATTTGGGTTATTTTCTTCCAAGACGCCTCCTATATTTAGCAGAGTTTAATAAATTAAATAAAAGCTGATTTGGGTGCAGTGAACTCAGTTTCTCAGTAAAAGTCTCTGGGTAGACATGGCTCCGCTGATAAAAGTTTGATTCTAAAAGAACAAACACTTTTAAGTTCAAGTTTATCTGCAAGGCAGTTCAAAGTTCTGTACTTCGTAAAAACATCGTTCAGTCACCGGTTGTGAAATAAGCGACACATTTTGACAAATGCCATCTTCAAAACCATCAAAGCACATCAAAGATTTTTATCTTTGATTTAAAGGAAATCAGTGGTTCGGCTGCTTTGCAGTTTTCTGGAGGTTTGTTCCAGATTTGTGGTGCACTTGAACATTTTCAACTGTGAGAACATTAATAATTTTATTCCCAGTAAAAATAGAAAAAAGTTCAATAAATTTGGATCATTCTTGAACTGCAGTTGGGCACCACATAAAAAAGTCAGTTCATGTGCCACAAATGGCCCACAGGCCGCACTTTGGACACTCCTGCTTTAGGCTGAAGTTGGATTTTATTTTTTTATTTGGTCTATCGGAATAAAAGGGGCTAGATACAAAGATTTTGCAGAGGTTTTGGTGATTAGGGGACAGAATGTACTCCCTGCGGAGACGAGCGGCGCTCTGTGTCAGCATCCAGGGGATAGAGCCTGCCAGGGGAGACCCATGACTCTGTTACATCACGAGACGTGTGATCCCCCCTAAATCACGGCCTAAAGCTCCATGAGCTCATTGTTTCATCCACAACAGATTGTTGTGTCCCCATTTGGAAGCCCATTGCAGCTGCTCAGAGTGGATTTTCTGGACGGGTCAAATAATAAAACGAGTCTTTATGTAAATATCCCGTCTTGTTCTGGCCGTTTCTGTTGCTGCTGCAGACGTGCAGCATGCAGATTTGGAGTAATTTTCCATTCTTGGGCCCCTGCATAAAGAGGAAGTTACCTAAATATCACATTAAAGTGTGCGACTATATTTACAGCTTAGTAGTAGTAGTAGTAATCTGAACACACATCAGCAGAAGGGGGAAGGTTGTGATACAGGCGCTATAGTGAGACGCTTCCACTTCTACAACTTTGTGGCTAAAACTGGGGGGCCCCTTCGCTTCCTGTGTTACTCTTTCGTGCTTTATCACACACCTAATGCTTTTGCTTTCTCACTGCCACTACTCGCACATACTTTTAATAACGGATGCGAAAAAACGTGGACGCGGATTTTGCAGCTCGGGCAACTCCAGAGAATCTCAGATCAACATTTTCAACACGTTGCGGCACAAACCGATGGGAAAACAACATTCTTCACGTTGTCTTTCATTGCAAAGTCTAACCAACCAAAGATAAATATCTGGTTATGAAATATTCACAAAATATAAGGTCCAAAGACAGTTTATGTACCTTCTACAAACATGCAAAGGAAAATGCAAAATCTTTAATTCTACCAGCATAAGGTGGGTGTTGTATGATGAATGTTGCAGAGCATAAAAGATAATTGATACTTTTGTAACTCAAAGTGTCGGTATCGCTCAGGCTGAACTATATAAATCCATCCCCAGAAATGTCTCACATACATGTCCATCAATAAAATGCAAAGAAACAACATAGAGAACCAAACATGGAGAAGCAGCATTCAGTTTTTATACGTGGCAAATCTAGAATAAACTCCCAGAAAACTGCAAAACAGCTGAAACACTGTTCTTTTAAATCAAGACTAAATGCAGAGTTGCCTTTGATTAACAGAGAATAGAACTCTGATCAATATATTTGATGTGTATTGATTATTTGACAAAATTTAATGTTTACAAGCTTGTTTCTCAACTGGTGAATGTATGATGTGAAGCACTTTGACGTTGTTGCTGAAATGTGCTATACAAATAAACTTGAACGGAAATCTTTTTAAAGCCATCAACAAGTCCCATCACAATTCGGTCTTATTTATCACAGTTTTGGTTTACATGTTGGCTCACAAAACATGACAGCTTTCACAGTTTTCATCTTCCATGTGGTTTGTGTGAAGATCTTTCACCTCCATATGTGACCTGATTCACTGCTGCAAACTTTAAATAAAAAAAAATAAAAAAAAGAAGAAACCCAACACCATCAGCGACAAGAAGGATCCAAACACTGATCTAAAAAGTTCTCCTCCTGTGGTTTCGACATCTGGATCTCGACGCAACAGCAAGAAATCCTCAATCTTGATCAGGACATTGGTGCAAAAGACGACAAAAAGACGACAAAAAGGTGTCAAGGAAAATGAATGGAGAATATCTGATTCGGCTCCAACTGAGCAGACAACCTTCACAAAGACGACACCATGGAGACTGCTGGGTCGCCGTGCAGGTAACATGATCACACACAAGAGAAGCCAGTCGGGCCACAAATGGACTCCCCCCCCCATGCATGCCCTTCACCTTCCTTTTGCCTCTCTGTTGCACTGTCACGCACCGCTCAATAGGTCTTGGACAGACGCAAACCAGATGTTGCCCAGATGTAAATAAAGGGGGAAAAAAAAACAACAACAACAACACACAGATCAGCTGGAGCAGGCCACTTTTTCTCCTCAGCTGTGCAGAGAAGAAACAACCCAGAAGGAGCTGCTTGTGTTGACACACACATGCATCTGTTTTGATGGAACTCCACACACGCACGCACGCACACGCACGCACGCACGCACAAAACCTAGTGAACATCAGAAAGTGGAGGATTATTTTCTGTTTTCCGTTCTCATTTTGGATTACAGATAACAAGACAAATGCTTCTCAGGAGAAAAAACAATAGATTGATTTACCCCTCCCACCTCCTCCTCCTTTTTCTCCCCACGCCCACAATCCAACTCTGCAAAAACAGTATTTCAGATAGCGATCGCCAACAGGAGAGGCTTTACGCGCAACGTGAGCAGCTCTGAAATCAGCACCTCAAACCACTAGTGTGTGTGTGTGGCAAGAGAAACTGGAGCATGTCTAACGTTTGATTCCAGCTATGATTTTCTGTTCCGCAATGGAAGGAAGAATATTATCTGAAATGTAGCTTTTTGTCTCATTTCAATGGAACTGAGACAAAACAAAAACTTTATGAGAAAAATCTAACTAAAAGCTTTTGCTACTGCACAGTTTTTTGAGCATAGCCAGGTGGAAGTATTGCTCCTCGTAGGTTTCCCATCATTTTTCTGTTTCTAAATTTCAGATTTTACCAGAGTAAAATTCCTGAACGTCTCAGTTCATGTCCGATGTTCCACATTCGACATGCTCAAGTCAAAACATTGACGCTGTGTTTGAAGTCGGTCGAAAACCAAAAGACGGCAGTGGCTGAAGAGTTAAAACCTGCTTAGATTGTATTTTGGCATCCGTCCATCTTTTAATATTCCACTCCCTTGCTGTGTTTTTTTATTTTTTCAAAAGATTTCTATCATTTAGATCCCAGACCAAAATAGTGAAGTAGTTTAAAAAAAGAAAAACAGTTTGCTCTCTCGCTCCTCCTTATCAGACTTTAATGTTTCAGATCCTTAAGCCAATTTTGAATGGTTGCTACAACATGAGCAAACACACTTCTTTGGTTTGATCTCACTACATCCAGGCAGGACCAAGGAAACGGTCAAGTAGGATCTGTGTGAAGATCTAAAGAGATTCAGAAAAGCATACTGGAAGACCAACATGGTGGTGGTAGTATGATGATCTGGGGTTGCTTTGCTGCTTGGAACCACAAATTCTGGAAGGAAACACCATCGGCCATCTTGGGCTGAAATGCACTTGGGTCATGCAGCAGAAAGTCCGTCCTCTCCAAGTTTCTCATGAATGAAAGATAAAGATTTTGGTTGGCCAACTCAAAAAGTTTGGTTAAATGTGACCAAGATGTCGTGGTGTGAT
>NW_006799948.1:2301255-2431628 GCF_000485575.1 Poecilia formosa | reverse complement strand
ACACACACACACACACACACACACACACACACACACACACACACACACAGCTTCAGTGAGGTTGAAGTAAAACAAATACAGGTGGTCCAAAGTTCATTTGCTTGGGTAGTTCTTTATCTGCAGGACGACTGATTTCATGCATAATGTAGGAGGCGAGGCGTCATTTTATATCCTTGCAGACATTTAATAACAATTACAAACTGTGCATCTTTTACTTTAAATGTTAGAAAGCTTCTGAAATTGCTTATTTTCCTCTATTGTCACATTTCGCATCGCATTTCTGCGTCTTTGCATTGTTTGCGTTTCGTCGTGGCGCGTTAGGAAACAAGGAGCTGACGTAAACAAGCTCTGGTCTTGCGGCGAGACTCTCTGCAGCGCTTCGCTTCCGCAGCTGAAGGGCAAGAGGAACGTGGAAACCCCCACGCCGCACCTGTGAACCAAAAACCTGCTCTCTGCTGTGATCCTTTTTTTCTTCTTCTTCTTCTGCTTCTTCTTCTCCTTCCACTTCCTGCCGAGAGGAAACTGACTCACAGTACGTGTCAAGCGTCTTCCTGAGGCGAATTCAGCTCCAGATATCTGGCGGTGGCGGTTGAGGACTTTGAGTCGCACTTCTTCTCAAAACGGCTTTTTGGCAAAATGATGTCGATGAAGCAGAAACGTGGAAAGGGACTAGGAAATGTAGCTCGATTAGTTGTAAAATTTTGCCATTTGTTCTCAACAGGACTTTGACTGGGCCATTCTAACTCTTTTATCCTTTGAAGTAATGTGGGGAAACACAAGACCCACCATGACAGTTCCTACTGTTTGGAGCCGAGTCACATTGAGCTGTGTGACTGTCGTTTCTAACGAGCATGCTAATGTATTCAAAAGTGGCAAAACAATGGGCTTGATGACTGCATAGCCACATGTAACACACAGCTCAGGATTAGGGATGAAAAGAGGGGTGGAGAGGAGGGGGGGAAGCCCACCAGAAACCTACGTAGCACAGTGGAGAACAAGAGGATTAGGCATTTAATATGGAACAACAAGCTGACTGTAAATACAGGTCAAAACAGCCTCATTAGGCTGCTCCACACAGATTTGTGGAGCATTAGGAAGCAGGGGACACACATTATTTATTTTTCATGAGAGAGGCCGAAAAACCCTGAATAATAAATCGTCTTCTCAGGAGGGATTATGACCCAAAAAACAAAACATGCATTGTGTCTACTTGCTATACGAGCATAAAGTTTCTTCGGAACAACACAGAGCTCGCTGGATCTCCAGACCCTGAATAGAGTTGTCAGTTTTTCTGGGTAAAAGTGGGAGTAGAGCTGCAGAGTGAGGGGCCTTGTCTGGTCAGCGGGTCGCTCAGATGACTCAGATGGCTTTAATAGCGCATCATAACGAGCATATAGTGTGCCAGGAAAAAATAAAAAAGAAGAAAAATCTAAGGTGCTCCTGTTTTTTTTTTTTTTTTAACCAAATTATTTGTCTGGTATCATGAAAAAAAGAAAACGATGTCTGTGGAAGTATTTCCCGTCTCTTTCTTCGATACTAAAATCCAGTGAAAGCATGTCTAGTTTATATTTAAAGACATAGACATTCTGGTGCTTTGCAAAGGTGTTCTTCTTTTGTTTTGCTACAACCTCAAATTTCAGCTAATGTAAGTTCGTGTGACTGATCGGCTTCAAATATACAGTATAACAACTCTTTAATTACAGGACTCGATGCAGGTTGTTACTGCATATCTTCCCTTAAACAATAGAAATACGACCCGTTTCAGTTCACGCTCAGTTCACGTGAGGTGATTTTACCAGATAGAGGTTTTATTTACATTCATCCTGGTATCTGTGCAACTTTAATGACATTTTTTTATCGTCACTGGAGATTAAATATATATGTATATATATTATGTTTGTGTGAGTATTTGCTGTTTTTGCTGATGTTGCACAGAAATGTCCCCATTGTGTGACGGTAAAGGATATTTCTGCACCATTGTAGGATGTGCATGAGTGATTCTTTAAAACCGTATGCATGCTGAACATTTTTATTACTATTATTTAAAACCAGATTGAAAATAAACTGGTAACGAAGCCATGAAGTTAAACATTTGTTCTGTTGAAACTGCAAAAATAAATTCTGCAATGCAGCCAGTGCAACAGTATTCATCACTTTTAATTTATGTTTTGTCATAACCACAAACCTCAATGTATTATACTTAGTTTTATGTTAGACATAAAGTACTGCATGATTAGGTAGGAAGTACAACAAAATGGATATATCCATTTTGTTGTACTTATATTTATATATGTATAATTTTTTTTTTTTTATAAAAATCCAAAAAGTATGCCTTGCATTTTAAAATGCATTGAAGTACTGCACATATATAACTTTCCGATGACTGTAAAGCAATAGAAAACTTGTTCAAGACACAACTGACATAAGTTGTATGTTTTTTTTTATCAGATGCTTTGTGTTGTGCATCTGCTTCAGTTCTCATCCTATTTGTGTGGTGCTTTATGCCGCCCTGGGTGACTACCCATCAGGCCCATATCACAAACCACAACTTGCTGGGTCAAAATGCAGACCCAAAACCAATCAAGGATCAGTTTCAAGATAAGAAAACTGCCCTCAGTCTAGTCTAAGACTTATCTGTTTGGCAAAGAGGAATGGCCAAAGGTTTCATTCTGTGAATGTGTAAAGCTGGGAGACTAAGGTGGAAGGTGACGAGGTATGAATTCCTCAATCTGAACTACACTGGTTTTATTCAGACTTATTGAGGTCAGGTCAGTAGGTCAGTTGGAAAAAAAAAGTTTTCAGTAACTGTGCAGCTTGTTTCACTGCCCCTTTTTCTTTTCGCGGGAAAACTAAAATCATTTCCCCTCTTTGGGATGTGAAGGAGAGGAGAAAGTGTTCCTGCTCACGTTGCAGCTCAACGTGACTAGAGGTACGGGCGAGGAGCCAAAATCAAACGTGAATCCAGGGCTCCACGAGAATGTGTGTCACATTTGAGGAAGGAGGGAAATGGCGGCCCATGCCAAAATATTTGACCTACTTTCGGCCGCTCAGAGCGAGAGAGGGAGAGAGAGAAAGAGGAGGAGAGAAAGCAGTGAGAGCTGCAGCTAAAAGAACAAACAGACTAAAACTGGAGAGCATTTTCTCTTCACGGAGTCTTAAAGTAACGCCATATCTCCGTCTTCTCGCAGCTTAGTTTGCAAACACTTTGCGCTGCGTTTACTGACGCCGAGAATCTAGAGTTGCGCTTCACCTCGATCGGGTCTCGGCACTGAGGAAGACTGTTTTGACGGAAACCACGTGACCGTCTCCTTCTCGTAGGACGTCCCCTCCTGTCTCCTGAGTCCACAACAAACAAGTCACACAGATAAGTAGGCTAAAAGTACCCTTTCGTGGGCAGTGACTCCTGGAACTTGACAACGTGACAGTGTTTATATCCACGAGGTGTTGTCTCACAGCTCACTCCACGGGAGTCTGTGATTATTTTTTCGTCATTCGTCTTGGGAAAACTTCATATTAAGATACTCACGCTGATGGTAAGAGGAAGTTCTTATTTTTCTTGTCAACATGTGAATGTACAAGTTCATTGCGCATAAACAGGTAAACGAGTGAATTTTGATAGTCGCACGTTTCGTTTCTCCTAATCATTTTTCGACTAAAAATGCGTTGACACGCATTGTTTCCCTTTATTTTGTTTTCTTTTTATATACAAGATGAATTTGCGTGTGTTGTTCAGCAAAGTGGATGTTGACACGATGCGGAGCGTTTCTGTGTCGCATCTCATTAACCCACATCCTCTGTGAATCTAACTGCGTCACTCAGCACAGCCCGAGATTTGACCTCCCGTTATTGCAATACGTTCACCGCTACTTTTCACTGTTTCTTCAGCGTTGGCAATAAGAAAAGAAAAAGAAAAAAAAAAGGTGGATATTGGAATATATTTGCTCGTCATATTTACTTATGTTGGTTTTCCTGAGGCTCGAGAATTTTCTCACCGTTATTCTGGAAGCGGGGACACCGACCGCAGTGGAAACCTGAGCCGCACGCACACCGCGCCCACTCCACTCTCCGCAAACAACTTTCACTGCTTCACTATTAAGCCTCCAACGAGAAAAACAACTTAGAAAAAAGCGGCTTTACTTCAACTAAAAGACTTCAAACTGGCCTATATAGGCTCTTTTGGGGGTGCGGTGTTAACTTTGAGGTGTGGGTTTCCAACTGCTGTTTTTACAAATTCTGTACATTTTGTTCTGGATGTGTCAAACCACTGAAGCATCGCTTAATTCTCCTCCCACGGACCCCTCGGGGGCCCCAAATTTCTGCCTTCACACTAATGTGGTCCCTGTTTGGTATTTCTGCAGCTCACCAGTTCAAGTTAAGCTTGACAACTAAACAAGAGCAGCTTGTGCGAAGTTGGGAGTTTCCAAGGTTTACAAAAACAACTGCTCATCCAAGATGGCATAATTTATTAACTGGGGTGAAAAAAAACGTTTGGCTCACCAAAGATTCAGTTTTAACTAGTAGAATTTAGATACAATCTCAACAAAGAGAAAATCCAGATTTTTTTTTAAATTATTTTTGTCAGAGAAAGTTTTACAAATCAAAAAACTTTTCAAGAGCCTGCATAAACCAATCCAGTTCTAGTTTGATTGCTTTTTATGCTTTCATCCATTTTAGCCAAATTAAAAAAACAATCTAATTGTGAGTTATTTTCTAAAAACTGTGCAGACTTCATTCTCTCATGAAATTGTTTACAATTAACCTCCTGCCAGTGGATATTATGTATTGGAGTTCAATAATTGTACTTGCCCATCTGGAAATTATTGGAGACAGGCTGCGTTTTCATTGACCATATAGTTGCCGAAATTGGAATTACAGAAACATATCTGCTTAATGGAAACATTAATTTGAAAAAACAAAACACATTTTTTGATAAGTTTTTGTGCTAGCATGAGGTGGTTCTTCAGATGCACCGAAATTAGTTATTTCCCAAAACTACGAGGGAAACACTATTTGCAACACACGAGTCATGTGATCAACAACCAGACATTACTACTGGAGGAAAAGACAAAATATGACAGGAAGTGGTAGGAGGATGATGGCATAGCATATTTTTCAATAAATTATTGTGTAAACATGATTTTAATTTCTTATTTAATAGAAACACCAACATGCGATTGTGAAATTGTGTTTTTTTTTGACACCATAATAGAAAAAATTTTGCACACACTAGTAATGGAAACGCAGAGTGACTCAACCTGGTTGATGGCTCACCTTTCTGTCTGACTCTTGAGTAATTGAATAGGCTGCAGATACAAGTGAGCTTTGCTAACACAGAGCTGAAAACGCAGAGTTGGAGCTTCATCTAGGAATTCAGCTGCATTGCGCTAATTAACTGTGGCAGAGGAGGGAATGCAGGAAACATTCCTCATCAAAAGCCTTCATAGACCTCTCCTGTGTGACCTTTGACTGGCAGGCTCCAGAACAGGTGGAGACTCTGGCCGTTTCTGACACAGCTGGGCAGGCGCTGAACATTGTTGGAGATTTATTTGGTGTTAGTCCAGGAACCTGCTGGTGCAGTAATTGCTCAGCAGGTTCAACCACATGTGTTTCTGATCCATAAATGGGGCACATAATGCTCACTTGTGGGGGAAAATTAAGTTTACCCTTTCTTCGAGACGCAACTGAATGTATGCAGTGCTTATATTCGGCTTGTACTCCCAACAGGGATATGATGATGGCTTCTACATCAGCATCGTCCGGAGGAACCATGACGTCTGAGTCCGAGAACTCAACTCTCCAAGGCATCGACGCCTTGAAGCTGACGGTAGGGCCGGTGCGGAGAAACCTCTTTGGCCCCGTTGACCACCAGCAGCTCCAGCGGGACTTCCAGCAACTGCTCCGCATGAGTGTGGAGGTTGCCAACAAGCGCTGGAACTTTGACTTCCAGAGAGACGTGCCAGGAGAAGGTACCGACGTGGAGTGGGTGGAGCTCGGGTGCCAGGATGTGCCGGCATTTTACCGGAGCTGCTTGGTGAGGCCCGGAGTGTTGGCCAGAAAAATCACGAGGAGCACCTCAACGTCGTCGATTGAGGAGGAAGACGGCTCTCCCGTCTCTGGGAGCTCGTCCGGGGAAGAGTACCTGGAAGTGACCACTAGAGGGAGCTACCCACTTCAGCGGCTAGGAAAACGCAGACAATCTGCAATCACAGGTCAGCCTGCTGCATAAGTACATTATATGTATTTTTACTTTTGTAAAATTCACTCAACTTTTAGAAAGCATTGAAGTATATATTTTTCCCTTTCAGATTTCTTTAAGGTGAAAAAGAGGAAACTCCTGCCCACCAAAGTTTCCTCTCGGCAGTAGAAAAGTTCAGCAATCTCCACAGAAACGTCACTAAGTGGTCTCCAGCCCTCTACACTCAACATGATATAGATCATATGTACATATGTAGCAATTTATAACGGACTGTTTATAAGCTTATCCAATGTTGGGCCTTAAAACTTCAGACTCCAACACGCATTTAATTTTCAGCACAAGGAAGCTACCTTTCTTTTTATTCAGTCAAGCTCAGACTCTAGTTTTCAATGTATAAATATTTGATGTATATGTATACATACACACTGTATATTTTATATACCGTTTTATTCAGCTTCTTTTAACACTGTGAAATAATCTTAAATGCACTCATTCAGGATACTAAAACAGCAAAAGGGAGGTAGACCTCAGCCCATGACCCCTGTTTTTTTTTGCTCCAAGTCATTCCAGGTTTCTGATCCGAGCGGTTACTGCTTCAGCACACTTGGCCTTTTGGCTTCACCCAGAGCCTCTTAAAGCTGGAGTCGGAGCAGGGGTCAAAACCTCAGCCAGGGTTCAAAACGTGGCAGCACGACTGTCATTAGCTCCAGGTCAGAGGTCGGCGGGTGCAGGCTGAGCATTTTAAATGCTGTACGACAGAGACTTCCATTTTGAGTATTAAGCATTTTCTATTTATTTTTAAGATCGTTGTCCAAGATAAAAATGAAAAAACAGAATGATTACCCATTGTGCAAAACGAGGCAAAATAAAGTCTCATAACTCCCTGAACTGCAGTGCCTTGCAGAAGGATTCAACATTTTTCACTTGCGACCAAAAGTGTAAATGTATGCGACTGGGATCTGAGTGGAAAAATGATGCATTCAGAAAGTACTTAAAATAGTTAAACTGTCTAATGATATCAGTAAAACTTCAAATTCGAAATCTATGAATCCTTTTCAAGGTATTGCATTCTTTCCTCAAGAAGTCATTTAAACGTCACAGTTTAACGGCAGAATAATCTACAAAAGGCAAACTTCTAGTTTTGCTTAGTAATATTTGCACCATAGAGGCTTTTTGGCAACATGATGAGAAATCCTGTTTGCTGTGATTCAGCTTTTTGCTTGTAATATGTAGCATTTTCCACTTGTTTTTTTTACTCTTTAAGGGAACGCAGCGTTTTCCGTTTTCAGAAGTTAAACATTTTACTTCTGCTTTTTTGTTTTTTCCTTCGAAAGAGTTTTTATATGAAGAGTCCAGCTCGCCTGCTCTGTTGCAATCCAGTTCCTCGATTCTGCAAGCATGCATGCGAGGGTTTGTGACACAAGTTGTAAAAAGATCGACCAAAGCAATGGATGCGTTAGCAACTAAGAGCAACAGATCCCAAACTAGTTCACTTTAAATTGCTTAAGGGGCTTTAAAATACCAAATTACATCTGCTTCAGTTTTTCTAGAGCCTAGACTTAAAACTGCCGGCTGCAAAGTCAAATCAAATGAATTTGCAATAATTTGTCACCATTTTTTTGGCCATTTTGTTGTAAAATATCTTTAAAATCAAGATACTCCTGGAAAAAAAAAAAAAAAACAGGTTTAATGCCTCTGAAGACATCACATTAGATCACAGATACCAAGTTGTTTTGATTATGCCGCATTATATTTTATTATACTTTTTCATCTATTCCAGGTCTTGTGCCTCTTGTGATGCCATTCAAACAAAGCAGGATTAGCAGTTCTAGTGAACATTAGTGGAAAAACAAAAAACTTCACACCACTGGATTGTTTCTTCAACAGGATATTGCAGCAGTAATTAAAAAATAAATAGCCATATGCTGGATTTATCCTCTATTACTACCTCAACAAGGTTATCAAACGATACAGAGACAAAGTAAAAAGCTGAGTTTGTTTGTGTTTGGCGGCCATGAAAGCGAAGACTAAAGAGCGAGTCGTGTTCTGTTGTGGTGAAGAAGCATCAGGTAAAAGAGTCAGTGTGTCAGAACGCGGGGTGGGCGGGCGGTGGGTGGGTTTGACCGCTTTTGTTTTGCTTCGCTTTTCGTGTGACGGCTTTCCCAGAATAGATCGCTCAAGTGGAGCAGCATTGAGAGGGGAGGGGGCAAAAAAAATACAGACTGTCCTGAGAAAATGTCACACCCAGACCCCTCAGTCTCCATCAAAGGATTTTTCCATCCTTTTTGTCTAGTAGCTTAAAGATAAATCTGCCAATGTGTGCCTAGAGTTTTCAAACAGCAGGAACATAATAAGTTTATCTTTTTTCTCCTAACTACCCAGTCAGATTATTAAAAAAATATATATCTTTGCACTAAGAACTACTTTTATTGTGATCGCGGAATCTGCGGAAAACAGACACAGGGCAGCAGACTCAGCTTCAGACTGAGACTTTCAGCTTATTGTAGCCACGTTACTCCTTGTTTAAAGTCCATTAGAAAATAAAGCAATGAATCCGTTTCCAGAGGTTGCAAACTATTAATTTGCAGCTTTAGCAAAAGTGTTTATTTTATTTTGTACATGCATGAATGTAAGATATTTGTACACCATTTTGTAATAATTCTACTGTAATTTAATGCTGGTTTATGCCTCTTTGTATCACTATCTTTTTGGATAATATTTGTATTGTTGCTCTCCTGCTTTTCATAACATTTCATTTGGTTTGTTTCATCAATAAATATAAAGAGAAATCACACTGCTGTAGATCTCGCATGACTGGCTTCGAGAGAATCCAAAGAAAAGGAGGAATTTGAAGCTTTACTTGCGCCCCCTAGTGGATCCGATGCAAAACTGCGCTTGTAGCTTGAAGGCGACTTTGCATTTATTTCAAACAGAAGTAGAAGTACAGTTAAAAGATACACAAAAGAAACTAACAGAAGGGAAATTTCACACCTAATTATTTTACAATCTATTACATGTGTTTGGCTCCTCCTGTAAACAGAGTTATGGTTGAATATATAATGACCTGATATTACATATCATTAAAATGAATGCAACTAAAAAAAAAAAAAAAAAATTTAACAAAATATATCTACTTCTAGTCATGAAAAGAAGTTGGCAACTGGCAAAACTGAATATTTTGGTTGCATTGGCTGTAAAGGTTCAATTTTACAGTCAACCTAAAATAAATGTCAAGTCTATGGCACAGCCTGGAAAAGATGCAGCTCTCTTCACATTTCTTTACAGCCCTGATCAAATGATACGGAAAATGTTACAGCCAATTATTTTCTCTGCAGTAACACTGGAAAATGAATTACTTATAATTACTTTCAAAGTAATTAATTTTAAATAAGTAGTTAAGGAAACTTTTTCCCCATGTGATGCTGATGTTTGTGGAAAACAGTTTTCAACCTAATCAGAAAAAAAAAAATAATAATTTTACTGTTAGTTTCTTTCTGTTGTGGAAATTCAATTTCAAAGCTTGTCCTATATTTTTAAGCAGTCGACTGCTTTTCTACAGTTTTTATATTTAGAAAAGACTCAAATGGCCTCATTTTATGAGATCAAGACTTTTATCCTGGCAAAAATGTTAATCTAAAAAAAGAACTCATTTTTCATAATAAAGCAAGTTTTATTTTCTGGACAAACAGATTTGTTTTCTCACCAAGAATTAAAAAGGCTTAATGGGTCTTGACAAAATGTCTTTGGATTGAAAATACATAATATATATATAATTTAACCATCTATTTAAAAAAAAATGAATACTTAAATTTGAGAAGTTTCTAATTTATCAATTTTTTTATTAGGAGATGAGGCTCTTGGTCTTATATAAGATCTGTCATAAAATAGCAAAAGCCCTGATCATCTTCACCTTTCCATACCTCCAATAATTAAAAACATTGAAAACAACCAGAACTATGATAAATTAGGATGAGGACCCAAATTTATACGGAAATCTTTATTGAAATATAAAAATCGGTTTATACATTTTTCCTATTTTTCTAAAACATTTAGGCACCAAACATTGACAGAGTTTTATTAGCTGGATGCTCGAGAGGCCATGTAGCCAAATGCTAAAATTAGCTTCTGATTCTGAAAAAAGTATCGCTTTACTTCTTTTTCAAGTTTTTCCCACTCAAATTAACTCCATAAAAAAAAGACTCTAAAATTAGATCGTTTTAATCTGGGTGATTCGTTAAACAGCTTGTTGCTTTCAATACTTTTATTGGGTTTGTAAAAAGCCAATAAAAGATTTTAAGATTAGCTAAGATGGAGGGGAATATACCCAACCCTCACTGAGTCACTGCAAGTTTGTGCTACAGAACAAAAAGATAAATTTCTTTTAGGTTTTTTTTATGAGGGCTCAGGTGAATGTGGAGGCCGCTGTGAGTTTAAACCTACAAAGCAAGCCGCGCCACATTTAAAGAGTGTGAGTTAGTCACAAATTAAGAAACAGAAAATAAAAAAGTGTAAACATTTCTGAGCAAAGAAAGTGAATACAAAACGTGTCGGTGGCGTGAGCGAACGATGGAACCGGTCCCCATATTTACAGGATCATTTTTCAAACAAAGATGAAGATTAAAGTGGTTCACTGAAAAATTTTCAGACCGTTTAAATCTAAGTGCAAGATTACAAAACTACAATCACTATTCACATTCTTTTTTAACCTCAGGTCTCACGTTTACATTCCTGATTTAAGACTCGCAGCAACTGAAGTGCATAAGGAAAAAGAGAAGTATTTACATTAATTTACATTGTTAAAATATGTACACCAGTGTGGCTCAGGCCAAATCCCTCTATACTCCTCAGGCACTTCAGCTAAACCCCCCGCCCCATATTGAGCTCAGTGAAGTCTTACAGTACGTTTTAGTGTTTCTGTTCTGGCCGACTGCGAACCTTCTGGATCCTGGAACCGACCTAATGGGCAGAACCGGAGCCGGCGGTCGGGCTCTCCTCTCAGAGCTGGTGGCGCAGAGCTTGCCTCTCTCTCCACATGTCCCGCAGTTCTCTTACAAGCAACGGCGCGATGAAGACAACGCTGCCCCCTGTCTGTCATTACAAAAACAAAATTATGCACGTTAAAAAAACAAAACATGAAAAGCTGTTGAGATGAATAGTCATTTATGTGGAAACAGGGAAAATTAAGTTACCATGACGACAAAGAAGTAGAAAACACTCATCCAGCCCAGTTTGCTCTCAATTAGCGACACCAGGTACTGCAGGATTAGAAATAGAAGTGTGACCATGAGGGGTAAATATTCAAGCCGCACTTTTCAGATTTTTATTTAAAAATAAAAAGCCCATCTTTTACCATGTCCAGGTGTTTTAAATGTCAGCCAAAAAGTAACATTTTGTTTATGTGACCAGAGAATCTTCTTCCACATGGTGTGGAAATGCAGGTTTCAAATACTCAAATGTAAGACTTTTTAAGACCATTATTAACTAAATTAACCACAGGCATGACCGAAAATCGTAAAATAAAAAAATTGGATTGGCTGGAAACGGGAAATATGAACTTTGTCCAACCAACTGATGATAAACCTTAGCAAAGGTAAAGCTAGTTAGCTTGTTCATGTCTGGTAACTATCTGCTAATATCTCCATAGCTACCTTACCAGCTAGCAAGATAGATAAGGGTACATCAGCCAATAATTTACTCTTGCTAATGTAAGTTAATGCAACCTTGCTAGCCAAGTAGCAAGGTAACTACTTTACTTACTACTAGCTAAGTAGCTAGCAGGATTGCATTAGCAGCCAGCTACCAATAGCCACAACCGTGCAAGACTCAAATTTTTGCTCAATAGTAAAGTTCTGTCAGAAAAAAGAAAAATAGACTATGGGATTTTATAGTCTGCCACAACAAAATTTAAGACCTGTGATTAACATTTATTCTTAATTTAATACTTTTTAAGACTGTAATTTTAGATACATTAATTTAACATTTTTTTAAAGGAAGAGTGAATTTTCTCCAAATCTCTTGATAAAATGCCCGTCTAAGTGCAACACTGGCATTTTAAAAGCATTTGTTAGGTTAATCCTCCAGGACTGGCCTTGGTGATTTTTCTCCCAGTCCTCATTCCGGCTCACCTGTCCTACAGCAGCTCCTATACTCCCGGTTCCATCCACTATCCCAGTGACGGTTGCCAGGGCCTCCTGGCTGCCCCTCAAAATGTCCTGTCTCCCCAGATCTGCAGAAATGGCCGAGCTGATCATGTTGGACGGGCCGCCGATGAAGAAACCAGTGATCGCCAGGATCACTGCGTTGATCACCTTGTCATTAGGAGAGCCTGAGGAGTTCAGAGGGAGAACTATAAACTACGACCGGTTTTTCACATGGAAGCAGTAGTCGATACTGTGGGTGAAAAATAAACTCACGGCTGTATCCCACCAGGGAGCCCATTGCCATTACGAGGCTGAAAACCAACACAGGCGCTCTCTTCCCCATGAAGTCAGAGATCAGACCTTGAAGGGTTCCCCCTGCCACAAACGCACGACATCATGCACTCAAGTAGAAATCACGAAACCAAACCAAGCGACCGACACGAAAAGGTGTCATTACCCACGATTCCGCCAACGTCGTACCACACGGACAGCCGGTCGGCCTCGGCCTCCTTCCACCTGTAGTTGTTGCTCAGGTAGAACGGCAGCCAGAAGAAGAACGAGTAGTTGACCAGCTTCAGGCACGCGTACGCCAAGGAGTACTGCGGCGTGAGCAGAGGAGATTTACGGCATAATCAAAAGCAGAAGTCTGTTCTCTGGAGCAAGGAACTCCTTCAATCAGAGTCCAGAGTTTTCAGGACCCTTGAATGCCTGATTCAAAGCCTATTTTAGGTGAGTTTGTTTGGACCAATCAAATCAGACTCACCAGCAGGACTCCAGGAAGGCAGAACGCCTGGAAAAAGCCAATGGCGTGAGGAGGCTCGTCCTCAGGCTCCTCGGGTGGCTGATCCGTGCGGCATTGTTGGCTGTACGTCTCCACCTGCTGCTCATTCTCCTCCTCCTCGTCACTCATCAGTGGTCTGTGGCTGTCTGTGTCCGTCTCCACTGGGCTCAGTCTGGTTTCTGACTCCAAGTGCAAACCTGCCACGTAAACGCAAGCAAGTCTCATCGAAGGTGTAGTGGATACAGACATAGTTGGTCGTGGAAGACGTCAGAGTTTCTCTTCGCAATTGTTCGTGCTTCTTTCGGCTCTTACCGACTTCTTTCGGCGAGGTCAGGAGGCCAAAGAACACCACCACCCCGCCAGCAAACTGCACCACAGAAGTTACGAGGAAGGCGTACTACAAACAGGAATACCACATACTTGACGTTAGTATCTAAAGCCGGGCAGTGCTAGAGGAAGCAGACGATAATGGGGTAAAGGGATTTGGTCTCAGACTTGTTTTAAAATACTGGATTTCTAAGATTTTAAAAAACAGATGTGGGACATGTTTGCTGCACTTTAGTCACTAGAAACAAATTATATCTAGACATTTTCTCCCTTTATTCAGCACCGTACAAAGAAACTTTAGTATTTCTCAAAATACTTCGACTTTGTATTTACTTTTTTTTTTTTAAACTGTCACTAAAACTTCAAAAGTGTCAGAAGATAAAGAAACAAGCCGATACTGACGCTGTAAAAGACCAACCTCGTATCCGTACTTGAGCACACTTGAGGCCAGGAAGGCACCCAGTATGTTCCCCACCGAGGCGCAGGCACTCCACAGTCCAAACACGAAGCCGCGCCTGGAAAACACAGATTTATCAAAAACTGAATCCTTGTTCTTCGTCCTTCTATAAGTAAAGCAGCTGTAACTCAAAGACAAATCTTTAACTTGTGTTAATACCTCCTTCTGCAGAGAAAAATGAATCTAAATGAAGTCTATGTTTGAGTGTCTATGAATGGGCATCACAGTCCGTCTTCGACTACGCGTTTCAGGATGTTTAAGTGTCCACGGCTAATCACGCACCCCGCTTTGCCGAACCAGTTGCCCATGACGGCCACCACGCAGGGCCAGACGGCCGACTGTAGCAGGCCGTTCAGCACCCACAGGCTGCAGTACAGGTAGACGTTGTAGACGTGGAGCCATTCGGTCAGGGTGCCGAAGAGGAATTCCTGCAAACGCACAGGTTACGCGTCAGACGAGGGAAGACGTTTGAAGCGTTGGCCATGAGGTTGGCGACACTCACCACTATGGCGGATCCGCACAGGCCGAAGCAGAGCACGTAGCGCAGGTTGACTCTGTCCCCGATGATGCCGCTCAGATACAGACCCTGCATGTTGATCAACAAACACATGACGGTTTGAATGAAACGCCTCCTTAGGAGGGACGCGCCTCATTTTTTGCTTCGCTTTCATCCGACTCACCACCGCGTACGAGAAGAGGAAGATGGAGTCCAGAGCTCCCAAAAACAGCGTGGCCTGCTTTTCGTCAGCAAACAGGTGATTGTCCTCCCATGTCTGTACGGTCATAGGAATGGCAAAAACTTCCTGAGACACACATCTTCCCCTCGCAAAGAGCACATTTTCGTGGAAGAAAGTTAATTTGTTGCCGAGTATCGGCTGCCTGTACCTCGACCGGACAGAACGCAGGAGCGCTGTCGTTATGGGCGGACGGCGTCCACTGGGCTGAGATGCTGACCTTCACATTGCTGAAGGTCTTCCTGGATGCGTGCAGCAACACATAGCTGGGAGGAGACAGAGGAGGAACGTGACTCCGCCAAGAAGCAAGAAAAACTGCTGGTTTCATTTAGTTCAAGACGACACAAGTTTTGTACAAAGTATCTATTGGAAATCTTTACTGTCTTCGATATCTGACCTCTGCTCTGAGCAAATCTCTCCTTGTTGACCATCACTCTAACACAAACACAACGCATGTTAGAACAACCTGCAACTCGTGCACAACTCAGTCAATAAATATCCAAACTAGGTACATAACAACTCTCCATTTCCAGATAGTTGACTGAAGGTGCAATGTTATCGTTAAAACTAAAAATAACACAAAATTAGAAGAAAACGGTTTTTGTTAGAGATAAAAATACTGCTGTATTTTTTAAAGTTACTCTGCTATACATCTTTCATAATTAACTGGTATGCATGGTCGTTCATTTGAACTAAATTAACACATTTTCTTTAAATTACTTTTTTTTTTAAAAAGATTTTGCTACCCAAAAACTAAATTTATTTTCTGCCTTGCCCCTGTTATATAACAGACAAAAACCAAACTATAACTGAAACTAATAAAAACTAAACAGTCTCAAAAAAAATTTAAATACCAAAACAAATGGTTAAAACTAATAAAGAGACACAGAATTGAAAATCTGAAGTTACAACTAAAATAAAATTAAAATAACTATTCAAAGTGATTTACAACATATTTTCATTCCAAGTCATGGTTTTGTGAAAATTTCTGTTTGTCAATCCCGTAGAGTTGAAACGTTGAAGTTTGAGCCTGTAACGTGACAAAACGTGAAAAAGTTGAAGGGACGGGAAACATTTTGCAAGGCCTAAAATATTTAGGGCGACCAAACACCTGGGAAATTCTCAGAGAATGTGAAGGTGTGTCATGTTGAAGTGGAAAGGGAGCAGCTTATCTGCCATTAGGCTTAAGTTGAACTAAACAGTCAAAACTGTGAAATTGGAATGGAAAATTGGCTCAACCTAGCAGAAAAGATAAACACAAATCCATACTTGGGGCTGGAAGTTTGACCCCCAAAGAACAGCAAACGATGTGTTTAGGCTGAGCAGACAAACTTTCACTAAATTTAAAAGTCAGTTACAGTATAGTCCCTAAAAGAAAGCAATAAGCATGACATCACCATCCCATTTTCTAGATTACCTAAAGAAGGTGAGGAGGAAGACCACCAGATGATGATGGGTGTACTGTGACAGACAGCCAAAGCACGAGGGAGGCATCACAGGGGCAGCTGGAGGGGAGGAAGAGGAGGCAGAGGAGGAAGAAGGAGGTGGTGTCAGGTCAGTGGAGGTCTTTGCAGGACAGGGAGGGGGAGGCTTACATGAAGACCTCCACTACTAACTCAGATGAGACAAACGCATCACTACGGGAGGAAAGCTGTGCCTGCAGAGGAAAGAGGTCCAAATTAAATTCATTTATTGAACAAAACTCTTTATGGCAAAAAAGAAAAAAAAAAAGGAAGTAGACCTTTATTGGCACTCCTGGAAAAGATGTGGAAATAGCCATATCATTTATAGCAAAACAAAGTCATAAATTACTAACAAGTTCCAAGACAGTCTGATTAACTTTAAAAACAAGCATAAATTAAATCAGATGCCACGTTTAATTTAAAGAGGGCTGTTGTGGGTGTTGGCATTGTCATTTGTGATTTTGTTCAAAACAATTATCTAACGGAAAAATTACAGATTTTTTAACATGAACATTTCCCTGAAAGAAGCCATTGTTCTGCCTTTCAAGAGATATACCTGGTCTGAATGCTGCCCTATGTGCAGCCAAAGCCACCTATCAATGGCTCCAGTCAGGGGAGGCTGACTGACTTAAAACTGCTACACCTCCCCCAGCAGGTTCATGTTGCATCCAGAAGAGTCCCCAACTCCTAAAAAAAAAAAAAGGAAGCTTCGTCCTGATCAGCTCAGGGGATCACAGTTCTTCTTAAATATTAAAATCTTACATATTTCAGTAACTGATGCATGTATTTTCAATTGAAAGAGCTAAAATAGGTGTGCATCTACAGCAGCTTGAGCCGTTTCTTTTCAGGTTTAGAGACACCAATACGTTTTGTTTCCTCACACTGATTATGTATCACTGCGGTCGATATCAGCTTTTTGTATATCACTCAGATTTTGCTGTGCCCCCTTTCTCTTCACAGAAATAGTTTGTATCTGATAAATACGTAAGCGATAATACGTTATTTTCTGGTTGCTATATTAAAATGTACTTTTCACTTCCACACTTTTATTATTCCCACAGCTGCATTTGCCACATATGCCAGTGAGTGACATGGCACATGATCTCTTAGCTTCAGAAGCTATATAAATTGTCAGTTCCGGGTTCATTTATCATAAAAGTCTTTATAAAAAGCTACGCAATAATCACTAAGCTACGGTCAAGAAACAAACAGAAGGTCTCACCTTTCTGTAGAGGTCCTCCGAGCCCTGTTTACTCTAGATATAGCGACTGTACGTCTATGTTTACTGTGAATTTCTTTGCCACTGTTCAAAGGCACAGACCGCTGCGAAGCGTGCCACTCTACTGCCACCTGCAGGACAGGAGTGAAAATACGTTCATACACAGATCATGGTGGATGAAGAGACAGAAATCTGGTAAGCTATTTAGATAAATATTCAAGGATTCAAGAATTATTATTATTTTTGGGGTACGAAATTTGGACTCGGGTCCAAGACTAAGAAGTCTATTACACAAATATATAATATAGTATAAAGTATAAATATGCCATATCCTTAATTGATTATTGATATTATGTTGATTAGTTTATTTACAGATCAAATGCTTTTCGTTTCAGTTCTTTATTTCAGTTACATTGACATTAGGTTAAACATTCTTTCAAACAGTCGGACTGGCCATCCGTCCTGTACAGGGAGATTGTGGGTAAAACGTCAGTTTGATTCTCATTTCTATTGGCGTAATTTGAGCTTGCTAATTGTTTAAGTGCTTACCTTGACTGGATGTGTCTCCTCAGCAGGGTGGAGCAGCAAAAGAGGACAAGTGCTCCAGGTGCTGTTAAAAAGCTCCTGGAGCATACCATTACAATTAAGAGGGGTAGTACTTTGAGGGGTTATATTTAGTTAAATTTATTCTTTGATTGATTAGTTTAGTAATGATTTGCATGCATGTAAATATTTATTGGTACCATTTATTGTTTTGTGTTAGGTTTGTGTATAAATCTTTATTTCTTTTGTTTTATCACCCTTTTACCTGGTACTAGTGTTGGAATTGCCCAAAGTATAAAAGCCAGCGTCTGTCTCACTGTGAAAGTGGGTGTCAGTTCAAATGTGACCTGCAGCTTTTAAATAAATCCATCTGGACTGCATTCTGTTGCCTCGCCTCCTTTCCTGAACGCAGAGCCTCCCCTGGTCAAAGTGACATGCTCCTAAGCAGAATTCAATTTGAGGGCCCACTCATCGTCCACCTAACCTATACAATAACATTTATTAAACAAAACCTACAAATAAATATTTACATTTATATAGTAATTAACACAAAAACAGAAGTAGATTTAATTAAGTAATTTATCTAAGGTCTCTTTTAGAAGAGTGACCTGGCAGTGGTTCTCCAAAAAAACAAAAAAAAACTGATTCAAGGGGCCTGAATAAAATTGTGAATTTTTACACAAATGGCTTGCCATAGCCAGCTGCTTAGACAAGAGGCCTCATGTTGGTGCTCCTCCTGATGGTTGAAACAACTGCTGTTGGCTCTCAAGCAACTTCATGCATTTTAAAACCAGTTATTTAGTTAGTTATTGAGCCACCTTTTTACTCTATTAGTTGTGGAAGCATTTTATGCTCCCAAATCTAGCATAATATTAACAGTGTCTAGCAAAGACTGTTAACTCCTTTCAACATTTTTTGTCACATTACAACAAACTTCAATGCTTTTTAAGAAATGTTATATTCTAGACTAAAGCAAAGAAGATGTAAAGTGGAAATCAAAGGATTATGCACTGGAAATTCTTCACAAAAAATCTGATCTGCTGCAGCTGCGTAAGCAACCATAGTGCAGGAACAGCTGGGACAGAAATTCCAACAAACTTCAAATTTGGTAGGGAGGTGATTTAATGTGACGATGCGTGTCCCATGGAACAAATTCTCCCGCAGCCACGGGTTAAAAATGTGGCTTCTGAATCGTTGCAGGGAGCATCGGGACACAGCCATTCATTCTGCTTGTTCAGCTGTGAGAGGGGCACGCAGCAAGTCAAAGAAGGGAGAGGAGCAGGAAGCTGCATCCAGAGTTGTGGGAGAGTGAGGGTGAATGAAAGCTGCAGATTGGAAGAGAGTCAGTGGAGGGGAGAGAGGAAGAGTTTGTTAGTTGGAGAGAGAAACTTTTTACCATCTGCTCAAGGTTTGAGTGAAGTTGGGAAGCCTGTCAGACTGTCTTTACATATGGAACGCTGCTGGGGTCTGGACGCTGCACCGATGGACATGGATTTAGGAGCCGCAAATGCAGCCAGCCACAGTTTTAGCGAATGGATGGAGGTGAGAAATTATTTTACAATATGGTGACAGAAATATTGTTCTTAGGTTGTTCACTGTTCCTGGTTTATTTGCAAGTTATTTCCACTGTCGGTATTTGTCATGTTTGTTGCACAAGTTGCTGTTTAAAAAAAGAATGCTTGAGATGGGATCAAAGCAGAAGGTTGTGGGGTTTGTTTCTACTTTTTACTCTTCTGGTAAAAATCAATAATGTCACTCTGGGTTCTCCTGACCGTCTTTTTCTTTAAAATGCCAATATGTATCTGTGTTTCTTCTCTACGTCTTCTCTAAAGATGCTTGCTGTCCCTCCGCTCATGTACACCGTCACAGTGACTGTAAACGGTAACAGCAGTCACAGATCTGGGAAATGGCCAAGTGCTATCTTGGAGGACACTGAACTTTAAATTGTTGGCCCTGGAGACATGTGAAAGTATGCCGAGCATGTTTGTCCTCACAGGAGGCTAGCTTTTGACCAGTGCAGTGACTAAGTGACAGAGGAATTAGCTTTAAATTAACGAAAAAGCAGACGAGAGAGATTCATCATGAATTCCTGACCATGTCATACAGTGGTGTTTTCGTTGAATTTGGCCAACTCCTTTTGATCGATTGAGATGAATGCTGTGAAATTTAATTTTAGGAGCAATATGTTATTGTAAACTATCCAAAACAATTGACTCTGACTATTGCAGGTGTCCAGTGATCATGGAGGCTGCTGAGAGAATCACCACAGCTGTCGACAGGTTTGTACGAAAGCCCAGATTATTGTTTTAACCTCAACTGTAAATGATTTCACCAGTGGGAAGTTGAACCAGCAACTGACTGCATGTATATGAATAATCACCATAGTGACCTTTAAATACAGAGTCATCTGCATAAAGGTGCACCTTACCTGAAACCTGTTCTCCCAGATGTGATTAATAAATTAGGGCATAAATGAAGACAATTACTTTCACAGACTAAAAAAAGTCTAAGAAAGAGAGGCTTGTTTATATAATATTACTCCATGTGGATATCAGTTTCAATATATAATAGATAGAAATATGAGGTGATATATGGGAAAAAGTGTAAAATCTTTTCTGATTCAGTCACTTTATGAAAATAATGCTGGTAACGTTTTGCAAAAATCGAGGAAGCTGCAAACAAGTATGAAATTGTTTAGCTATTCTACTAAAGGAATAGATAGAAATATGCCAAAAATACAATGTTTCTAAGCATTTTGCCCATAAGGAGGTCAATACAAAACAGTGGAACCTGTATGAATTTCAAAGATGCAAAACATTTCCCTTTCCAAGCCTGAGAAATGAGGAAAAGCATCCAGCTGGCCTTTAATCCTCCCATCCATAGAAGGTTCTTAAACTTGGGGCTTCCCATTTCCTCTAGTTTATTTATTAAAACTTAACAGTCCAGCAAAATTTGGCCCCAGTCCAAGAATGTGTTTATTTTGCAAAGATGATGAGAAAAAGATGATCATGAGTTTCCCCTCTGGCATTTACTCTCAGGCTCAGTTTTTCCACTGTCACCATGAAAACTGAGCGTCCTATGAATGGTCGTCCCACTGAACGCATGAGAAGTTCAGGAAACTCTGGCGGGTTTGTTTCTGTAAAAGTTAGAAGTGTACATTTATTTTATTTCTGGCACGCTATAAGACTGACCAATTCATTATGAATCAAAAGCTAAAAGTGTGCTTTTATCCTTTGTTTAGGCAAAAGTTGGGCTTTCTTCGAGGAAGAAGTGTGACAGTGGAAATAGAGGACATTGGGCAAAAAATAAAAGAGACAAAAAAACAACCTTTTGCACCTTTAGACAACCTGTGGAACCAGAGTGAAGATTCGTCAAAGATGGATTTCAGGAGACCAGTTTGTGATCTCTACCCCACCGACAGCACCACCGTTAGAACCAAACTTCCAAGATCCAATGGAGGAAACATCAAGGACAAGATTTCTCTGTGGGAGAACAAAGAATCCACTCTTTCACATTTAACTTCAAGTAGTTTGAGCAAGTGTGCAAGCATTAAAGGAACCGACTCCTTGACAAATGGCAGCAGCAAAACTGTGGCTAAGCAAAGGACTGAAAGTACCAGGACAGTAGCCACTAAGGAGAAGGACCTTGGGAAAGAAAATGTATTAATGCGTGACAATTCAAGACCTTGTTCCCCTGATGAACTGCCAAAACAACCTCGAGTGGCTAATAGTGGCAGTAGTTCTAGTGAAAGCAGGGAAAAGACTGCCTCAAAGAGACATACAGGTCACAAAGAAACTCCTCGAGATGATTCAACTCCTTGTTCGCCTCACTTACCTGGGAATCAGCCCCAAGTGATCAATCCAAGCTCTAGGTCCAGAGACAACACAGCAAAAACTGACAAGAGAAACGCAGGTCACAGAGTCGCTCTTAGTGATGATTCAAGGCCTTGTTCTCCACCAGCGACTGAGAAACAGCAAGTTGGGATGCTAAAAAAGAGCAGTGAAAAGAAATCGTCAGAACAAACCAGTGAGGAGACGAGAGCAGTGTTTACTCTTTTCAAGAAACTGGAGACTTTGGGGGAGAACCATGGCAAAGCCCCCGCAGAGCTTGGAAACTACTTCAGCCCACCGGGCAAGGACAAAAAAGTCGAGGTGAAAAAGAAAGAACTTAATGATTCAGCTGAGAGTAGATATTTGTGGGATGGAGAAGGGAGGGAGAATCAGGAGAACGTGTACACGGAGCCGGGTGCCCTGCCCATCAATCCAGTGCCCAAACCCAAGCGTACCTTTCAACATCCAGCGACTGCCTCCACGGGAACGAGTTCGAAGGAGGGGAGAGGGAAGAGGAACCTCCCTCCGCTGCCATCCATTTCCTCTAAGGCATCCTCAAAGCCCCCCTGTGGTTACTATGGGAAACTCAGGGCAGACAGGTACCTTAACAACAGGTACGAATGGTTTGAAACCAAATCAGTGACGCTTCTGGGAAGATTATATCAAAGTATTAAACAAAATCCACTGAGATTATCTAAATAATTTGCACTTTTGTGCCAACTGTGACAGGAAACCATTTGACCTTGAAGACCGTACAAGGTCACCCAGCCCAGTTTTCACCTGCCCCTTGTCTCAAGAACATCACTATGAAGACATCTTGGGTCAGACAACTGATTCATTTAATTTATTGCCCCCTTTAGCTTTTGGTGATTGAACATTTTCACTTTCTCTATTTTCTAGAAGCATTTATGGGCATAACTCTGTGTCGAGGGCCATACCACCATGTCTACATATTCTAAGAAATATTATATAAACATATGTTTGTTTCTGCAGACTCATCCAATGAGAACCCATATGAAGACATAGAGTTGGAGAGTCAGTGTTCGCAGCAGTCTGTCCCCTCATCTCCTGGTGCCGATACAGCAAAGGTTCACAAACAGAAAAAGCACGAGGCAGCCGCAACTTAAACGAGGTTATCGTAATGTTTTTCTGTCGTTAGGCATCCAGGCCTGGTTTCTTCAGACAGAACTCAGGCAGAAGCTTCAAGCTACTGGACCTGAAGAGAACCAACCAGTCGGCCCACGGCATCAACAGCGGAGGTGTTTCATCTCCGCCCCAGCTCAGCCCGCCCTCCACCCCGCCCGGGCCTGAACACGGCGCCTGGATCCCAGGGGATCCCTACAGCCGCACCTGCCGGAGGATACCAACAGTCTGCATTGCAAATCACAGGATAAATACTTTTGGGAAAACTGTATTTCTTGACACTGATTCAACCCTTTTCCCTCCGCAATAGGTTGTGCTGAAAATCAACAGTATATTTGAGGGTCGGAGCAGAAAAAAACAGCTGCGAAGGATGTATCACTACGCCGAAACTCTTTCTGGAAGAGGTTTTAGTGTTTATTTTGCTCTGAAAAATTACAGTTGAGTTCTTTTTATATTTGGGACAGCAATGTAGATTGTTTGGCTTTTGTTCGCAGTAACTGATGAGAACAGCGACTCTGAGAGTGAAGTTGAAGACAGATTAAAAGGTAAGGTGTGATTTTTACAGTACATTACAAAAACCTTCGTAGCTCAAGAGGTATGAATGCTTCCACAAGGCCGTCCATGTCTTGTTTATTTTGTGCAGCCATCTTTAAATCGATCTTATCTTTGTGTGCTGTTCCAGTTCGATCTCTCCTGAGGCAGCCGAGAAAGACGCAGGTCCACTACAACGACTCCACCACCAGAAGCCGCTCTCTGGATCAGGAGCGGCACCAACGCAAGCTGTTTGAGTACTTTCTCGTTGTTTCACTGCAGAAGTCAAAGGTCGGCGACCACTATATGCCAGAAGTCACACAGCAGTTCCCCCTTAAGGTCAGCAGAGAAGCACTAAAGTCGTCTAGTTTGAAAAAAAAATTAACTTTATGATTATTGGGCTTGCTGGCGTATAGCAAGGCGCCAATCCAAACACAACATATATTAACCTTAACTTGAATTATGATTGAATGTGATCAACAAAAATAAATCCTCAGGTCTGTTAGTTTATGTACAGTTTCTTTCAAAGTATTCACACCCCTTGAATTTTTCCACAAACTAAAGATTTCTTTGCTTGAACAACACAAAGTAGCATCTGATCCACGAACTGGACAGAAAATTATACATAAAAAAAACCGAACAATTTTCTGATACCTCCAGATAAAAGCAGACCCAGGGCATGGTGGTATCTGCAGAGTTTATGCTAGTAGGTGAAACTGATTTCTGCTGTAACGGCCTGTTGAGCGACCAGGTCTTTCTATTTACGCCATGTTGTTTTCATTTTGAACTGAGCTTTTTGAAATGTTCAAAAAGTCAGTGATATTGTTACATAGCCTAACTCTACTTTAACCTTCTTCGCAACTTTTTCTTTCTGACTTTTCTGCAGCGTTCCTTGATCGTAAGGATGCTGTTTATTGCTTTCTGAAGGCAATTGGTAGCACTGGATTTTATTTAGGGATATCAGAGTAAAGGGGACAGTGAAAAATTCATGTCTCTTTTTTTTTTAGAATATTTAGATGCCACAAGTTTCACCCTGCAATTATGCATTGTGTTTTGTTTGTCTATCGCATAAAATCCATATTAAATATGCTCAAGTTTGTGGTTTTAGCATGAAAAAAATCTTTTATTTGTTCATTTGTTCATGTTAATCCAGGGGTCAAGACAGAATTGGATTATCTATCTGGACCCTACTATTCTATAGCGTTAAGATGAAATTTATTTTTAAAAATAAAGAAAATCCACTCAGTTGTTTTCATATATGTTGCAGTTGGAGCAAAGCTTCAAGTTCCTGAGGGAGACGGAGGATCAGCTGAAGATCATCCCTCAGTTCTGTTTCCCCGACGCAAAAAACTGGGGGCCTGTGGAGATGTACCCAAGGTGAAAACTCTACAATGTGACACAACTCTTATTGCCTTCTACTGGAATGTAAATTATAGCTAATGCAATAAAAAACTATACAGATTATGCTTTTATTTTCAATTTCACAGTGAGATGTTCTCCTTTGTTTTGACCGGCGAGGATGGCAGCAGGCGGTTCGGATACTGCCGGCGCTTACTGGTAAATATCAACGAGCGGGGTAAATAAAAGTGACGTCACTGAACAGGAAGTGGCTGAATACCAAATGTCGGCTGAGTAAATAAACATGCCAAAATGGTGGACGTGCCTGTGGGAAAACGGCCCATCTCAGAGCCGAGGCGGAAGTGTCCGAGACTGGGAACCGTACTCCGCATGTGAAAGTGTGCATATGGTCCTGTTTATGGATCTCCAAAGGGAGTGGGCTCACTTTGTCAAACCCTAATGCGTCTAGAATTCCACTGATGACCTTTGACGTTTCAAGATGCGACAAATGTGTCTGTTTTTGAGCAAATGGAAGTGAGTTTTCTCCTGTGTTTCAGCCCAGTGGAAAAGGCCAACGCCTGCCGGAGGTTTATTGCATCGTTAGTCACCTCGGCTGTTTCAACCTGTTCTCCAAGGTAAACGCCTGCTACCGCGGAACCGACGCTGCTGCACTGCAGGACTTTAGTGTATGTTCGTACTTGGCAGGTGTTGGATGAAGTGGAGAGGCGGCGAGCTCTCTCCCCAGCTCTGGTCCAGCCATTTATGAGAGCCATCATGGAAGCCCAGTTTCCAGCTCCAGGAAGAACCATCAACATCAAAACCTTCCTCCCTGGTTCTGGCACTGAGGTGAGACAAAAAGACAAAACACATGCAGAACATTAAGGAATGCCTTTCAATGCATTTTCCATCAACTCTGTGATAATCCATCTTTGTATGCAAGTCACTTTCAGCAGTTTGAATTGTTCAATGTATCAATTATGATACAGAACTTACTTTGAGGAATCCCGGTGATGTTTCATTAATATTTTTGGTTTGCCAAAATCACCCATCACTCATTTTTGCATCAAGTTTTAAATGGTGTTTATGGTAAAGTGTATTTAATGTGCAGGTGATGGAGCTCTGCCGGCCATCTGACTCCCGTCTAGAGCATGTGGACTTTGAATGCCTGTTCTCCTGTTTGAGTCTGCGGCTGCTCCTCCGCGTGTTCAGCTCTCTGCTGCTGGAGAGAAGAGTGATCTTCACCGCTGATAAGCTCAGGTGGGCGCATTCGCGTTCAGTGTGACCAATTTCCTTAAGCTTCCCAGCAAGAAAAATCTCTTTGGAATTAGATTTTGTTCCAGACGCCCTCCTTTCAGTGTTTATTAAACTGTGCTGGTGGGACTGTTCCCTGAGGGGGTGGGGGGGACATGCATCTCTGGGATGTTGTCATTATGAAGTTGGATAAATTGTGGGTGGTCCAGAGCAATGTTTTTAAATAAATGTAAGGCATCCCAGGGATTAGGAGCTCATGCAAGAGTGACATCTGGATCTGGTGGATGAATTGTTGGCCGGTTTGTTTGCTCCTCTGGGAAAAGCCAGAAATGGTGGCGTTTGATTTTCCCTGAGAAGTGTTGAGCTTTGGCACCCTCTAGTGGTGGAAAAGTGTTCTTCCATTAAATCCTCCAGCATCATTTCACGGCTTAATTCCATGTCCTTGCAGTACCCTCTCCCAGTGCTGCCACGCAGTCGTTGCTCTGCTCTACCCCTTCGTCTGGCAGCACACCTACATCCCGGTGCTGCCCTCCGCCATGTTGGACATCGTCTGCACTCCGACCCCTTTCATTGTCGGCCTGCTGTCCAGCTCTTTAACCCAACTCAACGAGCTTCCCCTGGAGGAGGTCAGATCAGAGGGACAGGCAGCAAAGCTTAAAGGGGCAGCATTATGTAAAATTGACTTTTTGAGCTGTACATCATGTCATAATGTTATTCCCTCATCAAATCATACCTTGATTCTTTCCTGCGTGTTTGAGGAATCTTTTAATCTCCCGTGGCAACCATTCAGTTGTGCAAAATGTGACAACTGGGTGAGTCTAGCGCCGCCTTTGAAATCTAGATCCTCCTCAGAGCCGTTTCCGAGTTTCCGCCTCTCTTCTGCTCTCTCCTGCCATCCTCCCACTCAGCTCCTTCAGACTAGTCTGCAGCAATTAGCAAACACCTTATGCGCTTCTACTTCTCAGTATAGCACTGGTAAAAGTGCTGTTAAAGGGTTAATAGAGGAGCAATGTTGTGATGACTTCCTGAAGATTGAGTTTCAGGAAGAGCAGCCATTTTTAAAGACCCAGAGGCCCAATTTCAAGATGTTGAATTAAAAAGTCAATTTTCTTTTAAGTCATTTTTATAACAACTGGAGGTACCAGTGACTAGATTGTGCTAAAAACTGCTTCTCTGAGTCTGGAAAATACATAATGCTGCCCCTTTAAATTTTGCATCTGAAACTTATTCTTGCTTTGTTTATCTGTACAGTTTTATGTTTGCTGGATAAAGATAACACCACTTGGTTTTTCTGTGTGCAGGTTCTTGTCGTGGATCTCGGCAATAATCGAATTCTCAGACAGGTGAATGCATATTTCAAAATTTTAAGTGATCTTTACGAATAAGGACACGCATTGGCCTTCTTGTAAATAATATTTCTCTGTTGCACATTTAGTTGGATGATGAGGACTCAATACTGCCCTCTAAGCTTCAGTCGGCTCTGGAGAATGTTCTAGAAAGAAGAAGAGAACTTGCTAACGACAGAGGAGCAGACTCAATCAGTGGTGAGACAAAACAGGGCTTTATAGTGATCAGTTTGTGAAAGTATGATTATGTGAAAAAGGCTCCAAACAGTCAATATCTTATGTTTAATTTCTTAATCTAAAGGTTTCTTCAGTTATCCTGGGTTTCATTGTTATAAGTTGCTGATAGGGCCGTTAAGGTAAATAAAAGGGCATTCCGAGTCACTGACCCGTCCCTTTATTACCTTCATAATTATTATGCCCTATTCTGGTGCATTCATATGAGTCACTTTGACCTTGAAGACTATATACTCTTCTATTTTTAGCTCAGCTGAACAAAGACATACAATGTTTTCATTACGGACTCTTGGAGAGTGATAATGCTCTGGATCATAGACGCAGAAGAATAGAAAAGAAACAATCGTAAAGTTATTCCCACTAGGATTATCCCAGACCTGCCTGATATGGAAATAAGAAATTAAGTCAGTTCAAAAAACAATCAATAAATTAGCATTCACTAAAAATCTGCTTCAGGCACTATGACCAGAACCGTCAATCTAAATGTGTAATGAATGAACAGGGCCAAGAGCCACTGCAGGTAAAATATTAACAGTTTACGACTTCCCCCAAACATAACTTAAATATACCTCTGATTTCGGTTGAAACCCATTTGAGATTACACACATTTCTTTGAGAAATACTTAAAGTTAAACAGAAACCATAGATTCAAAATAAAAAAAAGAAAAAACCCCTCTAAGAACTCATGGTCAACTAAAATCAAAAGGTTTTTATTTAAGAATGCATCAATTATTGAATAGAGCATAAAAGTGATAAAAAAGTTCTTTAGATGTTTTTTAGCATTTTCTATGTGTTTGCAAAGGGGGTTCCTGCCACAAGCTAATGCTATTGAAGGGGTCATGGCATGGAAAAGTTTGAAGTTTGATGAAACTCCACCTCTTCTTTGTCTTTTTAGACACTGGTCATCTTAGCACCGTTGTGTCTGAGGCCTTTGTCCGCTTCTTTGTGGAGTTAGTTGGACACTACCCACTGTTCATCACCGCCGAACGTGAAGACGGATATTCCTCCTCTTCATCGTCCTCTCCCGCTTCCTGCGCTTTCCAACGTGAGGGGTTCCGGAAAGCGATCCCTTCCAAGACAGCGCGCCGCTTCTTGGAGGTCTTCATGGAGACCCAGATGTTTGGCTGGTTTATCCAGGAGAGAGAGCTCCATCGGCAAGCTCTGAGAGGTACCGAAAAGGAGAAAGAAGGGCTTCGGGCTCGGGAGATTGAGTGAATGTTGATGATTTTGACCCTCCCTGTTATCAACAGGACTGTTTGAAGTGAGAGTGCAGGAGTATTTGGACTCCATCAATGAGAATGAACACCGAAGGGTCAACAGATTTCTCAAAGGATTGGGTAAGAACAATTCGGGTCAGTTAGCTTAACAAGATAATTGACTGAGTCCCACCTTAAATTATTCTTTTTTTGGTTCCTCCAGGAAACAGAATGAAATTTCTTTCTAAGAGATAATGAAGAGAGGCAACATACAAAAGAAGAAAATCCTGATTGTAAACTCAAGGATTTTTCTTGGAACTTGTCCTGTTTTTTTGTGAACTTTTGACCAGTGAGGCAGCGGTTTAGCTTCAAGAATGCCGAGAGATACTTTGACTGAAAAGTTGGTCAGCCATTTAAAAGCAGGTTTATATCTGGAAAGATGAAGACACCTGGAACTAAGGATTTATATAAATATTTCAGATCTTGTTTGGGAGATTTTCAAATGGGAATGTACATGGTGCCATCTTTTTTGGCATTGCGCAGCATGCTGACGACAAACTCATTTTCAAGCACACCAGAAAAATAAAACGATGGTTTGACTTTATGTTTGTAGTTTTTTCTACTGTTTCCAGCAGGGGGCTGTATTAGAGAGAAGAAAAAGACAAACCTGCCCGCTGCTCCAAAAATCCTTCAGGTTTCTTTCAGGCCGTTATATTTGTGTCTTTCTATATTATTGTTTGGAAAATTGATTAAATTACTTCAGATCAAACAAAAGCTGCATTTTTTGGGGAAAAAATGTCTCTGTTTGTGTGCCAGTATAAATGTATCAGTGTCATTTTCTACTATCTTAATGTAGTTGAAGATATTTTGCATTTTTGACTATAAGGATCATCAGTGTTGAGTCGTGGGCAAAAGCTTCACAGCTCGATTCTGTGAGTCACAGAAATGAAACAGATACAAACCTCACAGGAAAGACGGTATTCAATGTCAGTATGAGCACATAACACATCTGCAAAGCAAAGACTAAGTAGTGCATTGTTTAAAATAAAGGTTAGTGCCTGCTGAGGATTCCTGAGTAGAGAGTCAAGACATTACTTTCTGACATCATGAAGTAGGCAAAACAATCTTGTAAAGCAACGCATCCTGATTTATAGAAGTTTAAGACGGGAAACTAAATTACTGTAACCCTTTCCAGACTGATAAATGACATATTTCTATGGCTGTGGGACTCCAGTGAGCCACAGAAGAAGAAAATATCTGAGGTTAAATCAAGGTCACATCTACCTTCAAAACAAAGATTCACTGTGCCTTCTCTTCTAGTGACGCCACATAAGCCAAATGATCAGATCTGTTTCAAGAACGTTTTTTGTATTTTCCTCCCAATTCGCCTGTTTTTAAATCAAATTGTTCCTCAAAGGCTCATCCTGTACAAGAACTCCAAAGCTTATGACGTATCTGAAAACACCACATGAATTTGAGGAACAATGGAAACAATGAAATATGTCAAAGTGGTTTGTAATGAGAACCAGAGCAGACTATACTAGTCTATTACCACAGCAAAATCCCCATAAACTCATCTGCTATCAAGTTTATTAGTGGCAGTTGATTACTTGATTGTCTCTTTTGATCTCATCAACCACAACATACACAAAGCAGAATTGCTAGTTTTTGTATTTTGTGAACTTCTGTAGTGATCATCTGTTCTTCATGGAGCATGGATTGTTTTTTATGAAAAAAACAGAAAAATTCAGATAAGTTACTTAAAACTTGCATTTACTGGCAATTTACTGGCAATTATCCAAATTTTGGGTTGCATGTAAAAGTCAGAAATTTTTACCACAGCCACATTTTTTTAACTCCCTCCCCCCCACTAAGCTTTTATATCAAAAGTGGTTTGGCCCCAATCTAGTCGTTCTCATTTTAGCTTGTAAAAGTAACGATTCCTGAGCTTAAAGCTACAAATCAAGCCTTGTCAAACTAAGAAATAAATCTTTCAGGGGAATTAAAGTTTAAATATGACTACATATAGGAATGGAAAGCTAGCAAAAAGAAAACTGATCAACTTTGAAAACCAACTCAAGAAACATAGTTTAATCATTTTTCTGAAAATAGATGCTCAATATCTGTGTTTAATTATACCTTTAGTTTCTTTAACCATTATTAGTGCTAATTGTTTCTATAGATGAACAAACTTGATCTTCTTGGACCCCTTCATGTCATGGGATAAAACTAATTTACAACTTCAAATTGCTCACCACTGGTAAAAATAGATTTATCGGATGAATGTAGCGAGTACTGAAAAGCGATAAATTAAGAGAATGTTCTTTAAAGTTACACAGCTTGGTTATTATCTTCACACTAGAAATTATCTGGCAGCTATTTCTTGTTACGTCTAATTACTAACAGTATCATTTTTGACTTTTTGCTTGTAGATTTCTTGGCCTCCTATTGGTTAAGGGATTTGCTCCTTGCTAGAATTTCGTATAAGCTAGCTTTAGTGTGCAGCTTTTTTGGGCTAGCATATATTAACAGAGAAATTATTTTAGCTGTCACATCTTTGCCTCTCAAGCTGACAAATGAGATCACAAAAAGCTATAATAGTGAAATGATAACGGGTTTTACAGATGTGTAGAGTCAAACGAAGACATTCACTGTAGCATTGGTTGATTAGCTTAAGCGACTCGTGGCTTAAAATATAAAATGGTAAGATTAACTTTGCATCATGCCATATTTATATGGAACTGTACATGCTGTACGCAGACTGTACCAGACAAGAGAAGCAGCTAAAAGAGGTTAGCTTAAAAACAGTTCATATTGTTAGCTTCAAACAGCTACTTAATATCCCAGATGCTAGTCTGAACAGCTGAATTTGAACTAAACCTCCTGCTGTGATTCTTGGATTAAATAAATAACCTGCAATATCGATAAGACCAAGAATGTATTAAGTAGCATGGGTTGACACAAAAACAGTTAGCTTATCTCAGGGGTGCCGAGCTCTAGTCCTGGAGAGCAACTATGGTGAACTTTTCTGTACATTTCTTCTCCAACAGACCTGAACTTAATAATTAGGTGATTACCAGATCAAGACACGTTGATGAGGGAATTTGACTCCTGTATGTGAAGAGGGGATACATCTTAGAGGTTGGACTCTTAACTGCTTTCTAAATAATGCGTCTTCAGTTCCCACCATATTTATTCAAGCCACTGGTAAAAATTTGTAGCACTTCTTGAACTTTAATTTTTTTTATATATATCATCCATAGCATCTGCATCAGTGGCAAAATAACTCTCTTCCCACCTTGTACTTCCAGTTGTTTTAGTCTTTTACTTTCACTGACAACTTGAGCAACAAGCCTTTGCCTGGCATCATATTTATTATTTATTGACATCTAATTAAAGATTACTGAGCAATGGGAGCTTACAGTATCATTACAAGATCATAAGACGAAGAAAACTAATGAAAAAGCACAACTAATAGCAGTAATCTTTTGTAGAGTACTACTGACTACAGTTTTTGTAGAGAAGTCTGTTTGGAAGTCGGACTGTGATGTGCTTCACTGACACAGACTTCTTTCATAAGTTTATAATTATAATTTTAAGGTATCACTTACATGCTTCTGGCTTCTTCTTATTTACGTCACTGAGGATTTTTACATCATCAATGACACTTTGAAAACAATCGTATGTGAATCTGGAATAAGTATATGTGACAGCCACAAATCTGACTTTTTTGGCGGGGTTGAAAAGATGGGAATCAGACTGCTTTGAAAAGGTCGGATTTGGGTAAATGTGAAAATGATAAAACAAGAAACACCAATAAGAACAAAATTCAAACGTTACTGAAGTTCAAATATTAAAAAGTTAAAATTTTGTCTTATACAACCCACATTTGATTTGTATTAAAACCTAAATCCAAGTTTTACAGCAGCAACAGCTCTAAAATATATTTATTAAATCAAACATTTCCAACATGAGGAGTGCAGTCTATCAGAGCTTAAGAAGCAAAACAAAGGTTTCACAACACAACTCAACACATCCGCCTTCAGTCAGGTTGTCAGAGTTACAAATGTGAAAATCCCAGCATCTTTTCCAGAGTTGCTCCTCGATTGGGAAAGCTTCAGGGCAGAAGTCATTTCAGGAAGATGTGGTGAACTGACTGAGGCTGAGATGTTTGATCAGCTTGCTTGTGCTGTTTGAGCCTGAATGTGTTATTCTTTTGCTTGTGGATTTGTGTGGATTATGTGCAGATGTCTGAACCCCAGACCTCATATAGTCATACCTCGTTTCCTGCCAAGCACCTGGCTGTGATTTCAAGAAAGTTAGTTAACCGGTAATTATAGGTCTGATTAATCCCAACCAGCAGGAGTTAACCTCCAGAACCTTTCGTCCTGCATCAGTGAATTTATGTGGCTAAACTTCCTAAACCCTCACTGTGCGTCTTCAGTCAGGTGGCAAGTACTCTTATCCACCACTTACAAACAATAATAGTTTGTTGAAACTCTAATCTTCCTTCCAAAGTACATTTCACTGGTGTCTCTTACCCAACTGGATTCCACGTTTATGAAACACTCTGCAGCTATCACCTCTGAAAATATCCACCTACGTGTCAGAACCTGCTGGAAGATTCAGCAGTGCAACACACTGCATCTCGAACCATCCAACCAGCAATAAAATCACTCTATCATCATGGCCCATTAAAAACCAACCACCGATTCAATTAGGAATCCTCTGCGGAGATTTAACAACCTCATTCCAAGGCTTTGCAAGCTTGCATTTCGAACTCCCTTGAGGTTGCCTTTACTAATTACAGGATCCATGGTGTGATTTACGAAGGCGCGGAGGTGCAGGAGCCAAGCGCCTCTTGCCATTAATCAAAACGGAGAGTTTAGTGTCTGCTGCTGACATTTTGTTTCAGCCTTTTCTTTGTACATTCACACCTACAACCCTGAAGCCAAAGGATCTGCGTAGATTTGAGAGGGGAAGAAAAAGCGAAATTCGTGGTGGCTGTAACTCCCAAGTGTCAGACGCAGTGCTGAACAAATTACCCAGACCCGAGGCTTTGTTGGGCTCTAACATGGTATGTAGATGTTCTTGACCAGGCACGTGCATAGGGAGGGGCTGGGGGTGCTTGAGCACCTGCCCCTTTTGCTCCTTGCCCCCAAGTGCCTTTTTGGTGCAATTTTTTATTTTTATTTCCGAAGCCCTCTTCTGACACATAATAACATGTACTAAAATTATTATTATTATTATTTTTGTACAACATAATAAGCCTTCCGGTCACCTTGTTACCTTTGACCTTTTGCCCGTGACGCACGACGCAGTTGCCTCTCTCGCAGTGAGATAAGGTGGCTAACTGGAGCTCAACGTAGAGAACGTTCCAGATTACAGATCAGTTTTTGGTGAATTAAAAAAAAAGTTTTTGGTGAATAAAGTGGAGTAGACTTGCTGCCTGTCAGATGACGGAAAACGTTGAAGTATCGTTTCTGCTTCAGCACAGAATAGCGGTTTAAGCAGAGAGGTAATGAAATACAACAGACACTGACAGGCCTCTGCGTCTGCCTTTCTCTGAAGAACTGCTGAGCGGGAGGAGACAGCCAGGTGAGGAAAAACTGTTCTTATCTATCGATTCAGTATTTTTATCATGCAGACATTAGGTTGTTGTTGTGCTATTAGCTAGCTGCTAGCTAACAACTCTGCTAGCAAAGCAAGATAACTAAAAAGCTTCTTCCCTGTATCGTTAATGATAGCAGTCATTCTTCAGTATTGCTTATGCAATAGGGGCACATCACCCGTCCAAAACCTATCACATATGTCTTCTAATTTCCTTTGCTGCATAATGTATATTGCATTTATTCTGGTGTTAGGTAAATGTATCTTGAAGGAGAATAACACTTAAATAAAAGTCCAACATGGATGTTCATTTAAAATTAAAAATAACTCGCCCTGAACTATCATGATAGCTATAACGTATGTAATATTCAATCAAGCTGCTCCTGTCCAATAAAAGTGTGTCATTAATGAAAGGGGGGAAAAAAATCAATTCAGACTTTAAGTAAGTTTAGGGTCTGGTTCACAGAGTATGTAGTTAAATTTGTTTCACAATTATTCAATGAAAAAAAAAACTAAACATTTGGAATTGTAATCATTTCTTTTTTTAAAACTAAAAGTTTTGTTTTAAAAAAAACCCTTTTCTAAATTTAAATACCTCATTTTTTTTCTCATGAACTTAAAAAGTTATTTGCAAAACATAAACTTTTATTTGCACACATCAGGAATCTTTTGTTGCTATTTTAGGCCCTGCCCACGACGTCATGTGAGAATCGCAAGCAAAACTTTGAATCACAAACAAAAACTTAGAATAGCAAGAAAAGATTTCTGACATGTGCAAGAAAAGTTTTACCAATACTTTTTTCACTTCATGAGACAAAAATTTGTGATTTTAATTTAAATAAAAGTGTTTTAAGCCAAACTTCTTTTTGTTTAAAAAAAATGTTACAATTAAAAATGTTTTGATCACAATTTTATTTAATTGAGGTTAGTTTTTTTTATAGAATAATTGTGAAACAAATTGAACCCCAATGCAGAGGTCTCATTTTCTCTGAAATTAATATTATGTTGTGCTACGAACTGAAAAACATATTGGTTTAAACACAAGGGTAAAGAATTGGTAGTGTGGTTTAATATAGAGTTCTGATCATAATTCATTATATTTTGCTTTTTTCAGTTCAAAGATGCCACATAAAGAAAGACGTCAGAAACAAAAAAGAAAGGATCTGCTACAAGCAGCCAAAGGTGGTGGATTGTTGACCAACTGGGTCAGAACGAGGACTGTAGGTAAAATAAGAAATAAAGGTTCTGACCATGATCAACATGCAGTTTTTGGTAGTGAACAATATATTTAATATTACAAGGCAGCTGTTATGTTTTTATTATATTAAGATGTAATAACTCTAGTTGTATATCTCACTATTTGTAATTTATCATTGTTTATTAAACTCTGAAAGCTCTGTGACTTTCTTAATATTCTGCCCTAAAAGGTGGCTAGATGTGCCCTTTTTTTGACCACCTGCCCCTTTACTGGTCTCTGCACGGCCCTGTTCTTGACAGGTGCTTTTGTGCTCAGCTGAAACTTGGAAGTCTGGTTCACAAGTGTAAAGGCGGTGTCACGCCATCTTTTCTCCCCCACTCGAGTGGAAAAGTGCAAGTCGCTGTTAAAGAAGTTGTATGAGGAGCCGTAGAGAGTTGCCAGAGAACTCAACATTGTCAATATCACACAAAGAAATGCATCTAAACCGACATGCCAGGCAAGGAGAACATCAATCTGACAAGGAATGTAAAGGCCAATGGTAACTTTGTGGGATTCACAGCTCAGTTTGGATGAATTTATTGACAGTATAATTATTAGCCAGCACTACATAATCCATCAGCCATGGTTGAAATCCAGCTGTAAGAAGTATCATAACCCAGTAGGTGACACACAAAAGAAGGCACTCTGGCCAGAAGAAACCCCAACACAAGTTTACATATATAATGTGTGGCAGAAATCTAGCAGTACATTATCCTGAACACAACATCCTAATGGTAAAACAAGATGGTTGCCAAAATGTTAAAAAGTTTAAAGGATACTTTTCCCTGCGGAAAAAATAAACTCAACGTGCGGCTTGTTTTCTGGAGATGCAGGTGCCACATCCAACCAAAACCCCGACAAATAACACCAAAGATCTGAAATCCACCATTTTACACAGAAGAAACCATCAAAGCTTTTGGAGAGTTGGAGGATGCAGGGAAAAGAAAAGGCAAATCTGTGAAGAAACCAAGTGCAGGAAAGCTTATTAAGAGTGGAGAGTTTCCACTTACCTGCTGCTTAGGCCGACTGATTCAAACCAAGAGCTCGGAAAGAGGATGAACAGCAAAAGAAGAAGGCTGTTGAATGCATAAAGCATGGGTTGTATGTTTGACCTTTTTTTTCACCCCTTTAATCTCAGATTTTAAAACGAGGAGAAAGGCCGAGGCTCAAAAATAAAACCCTGGAGGAAAAAAAAAAAGAGGGGTGGATGTTAAAGGGTGGGGTGGGGGGGGCAGCAAAGCTTCAGGCCACACACAGAGATCTTCAGGGTTGAGTCAGTCAGCCTTGTCTGCATGTGGTCTGTTGGATGTGTCCAAGTTTATCCCCACTTCTGTTGCACCACCGTTTGTTACGACAAATGGTTAAAATCCTCCTCGCCTAACTCATTGCTCTCATGTTTCATTCATTCAGCTGACATTATCTTTTAAAAAGACATATATAAAAAAAACAGGGGCACTATCTGAACATTATTTCACAGCTAGGCATGAAGAGGAGTCTGTCTGGATGTGAACAAACATAATCATGCACACATGGACTGGCTGGAGGGAATTCTCTATCAGGCCTGCTGCAGGGTGGTCCGGTCTAGAAGTGTCATAATGGAGAGCCATCGCTCCTCTAAGGCTTCTGTGTCTAGACTCTGAGGAACTTATGACTTTTCTTCAACTGCGGTAGGTGCTTCCCTTTTTAAGGATTGTTCATGAGGCCGGAGCATTGCAAGATCTCGTCTTTTAAATTCAATAATCAAAAAAGAAAAGCAAAAAAGAAAAAAAAAAAAAATCACAGAAGTAGCATCGTTATCTGTTTGATGGACTGCAAAGACGTTACCTCAATATATCAAAAAAAAATTTGTTCACAAAAGATCAAGCTGTAAAGAACTTTAAAATTAATTTGTTCTCTAAATGTTTTTCCTTATTTATTAAACCAGCATGATTTTTTAAAAAACTATTTTTAACATCTGAACTGCCCATTTTGGCATATGTGGAGCACAAGCAGCAACACTTTTTAATAAACTTTATCTCTTGTTTATTAACAAGAGATAGACCTTGGGAGGTCGTAGTTCACAACATTCTCACAAAGTAAACGTCAGTAAACAATACTCTCATGGTGAGGACTTACTAGTTTTAATGTAGAAACTTCATTAATTGGTTTAAAATGTAAATATTACTCATGTGGATGTAAAAGCTCCACAATGTTCCCGTACAACTGATCAGCATCATAAGTACTTCTTGTGCTATTCAGTCTGTACATTTGGGCTGTAATTACATTACGACACCACAGTTCCCTTGAGCACTATGTGCAAATGTTTTCAGCTTCTTTTAGGAACCATTCCCCTCAAGGGCAACATAATGTTGACTGTGTTTTTTGACATTAGTGGAATACCGACAAAGTTTTGTAAGCACTTGTAATGGACATGTAGAAGATGATGGATCAATTTTTCCCCTTCTCCAAGTTGAATCAACTGCGTTATAGAGCCAATAAGCAAAAGTGTCCATAATAAGTTACACTTTGCAGCCTGAGACTTACAGTGTCTTATCAAAGTAAATATACAGCCTTGAACTTTAATGTATTTTATTGGAATTTTATGAGAAACCCCCCCCAAAAAACTCAGGTGGAAGAATCTGCTGACAGGACAAATATTTGGTGATAAACTCTACAAATCTTGCTCTTAAGACAGATTAACAAGAAGAAAACTGATGATAGTTTGCTACTCTCACTTTTCCACAAATAGCAGGAGGAAAAACTGACCACATAAAAACATGAAAACACAACTGTGGTCACATTCATATCCCTGTATTTGCTCACTCCATATTCAGCTTTGACCCTAACGTCTATTGTCCGACAGGCTTGCCAAAATTAACAACATGAGTGCATGTAGGAGTCCACAATCCTAATGGCCTTTCCTGTAAAGTCTGCCATCTGTTAAAGTGATAATCTACATGAAATGTGACCTTGGATGGCAGTTTAAAGACGTTTTACTGAAGGTCTAAGAAACCATATTAAAGAGCCAGGGTTACAGCTGCAGCTCACTATAAAGAGTAAGTACAGATTAATAGGGTTTCCTATTATTGTCAGCTCTGTCTGTGTGTGTTTTGTGTCAGTTCTGCAAACCGCAGTTTTTAAGGTGTGTCCAAAATGAGGTGTAACATGCAGGCATGCTTAACACGGAGAGAGAGAGAAAGTTTGTGGTGAGGGAAAATGAATTGGCAGTAATGTTGCCAAATTGATTCTGTCTTTAAGCTGTCAGTCAAGACTTTTATTATTTACAGGGATTATACTTTAAAGGTGGCTGGGAGTTAAATTTGCTTTTCTGTTTACTTACATTGCTTCTTTTAGAAGACAAAAACCCGTCATGATCGGACAATGTCCAAGAAGTGCAAGCATTGAATATTTTTCTACAGTTTTTAAAACTATAGCTGCTTTTTGTAGCGTCTCTTTTCATTTTCCATTTCAGCTTGTGTCTAAAATGATTTGTGTCTGCTGGTAGCGTGGTCTTCCAAAAGTCTGGAAATGTTTTTTTTGTTGTTGTTTTTTTTAGATGTTTCAGATTGGCTGAGGTCAAACATAGCAGAGAATTAAAGATCGAAGGTCAGGAAATACCTCAGGTTACAGTTTTATTACAAAAAATCACTAACAGTAAAACGGCTGGAAATATGTTCAGCTTGGATTTATTTTTGCATGATTTGAAAAGCTCAGAGAACAGGGAGATGTCCAATGAAAACTGGTGTGGATTTCCTTAGCATGTGGCAAATAGATTTACCATCACATTATTAACAAGGACAAGTGTGTGCATGTGTGTGTGTGTGCAAAGAACAGATTCAGAAAAGCTGTTTCCATGTCAGTCTTTGGGGTGCAGATTATATAAAATAAACTGGATACATCGGAGCCGATTAAACAAATTACTCCGCAGAGAAAATGTAAAATTTCTATGAAATGGTACACTGAACACACAAACTCACTCAGTGGGAATACACACCGTGTGTATAAAAGTAACTACACCAGGTATGATGCAGCAATGTGAAAGTTGAGTATCATAATTATTGAGAACAAAAGATTGGCAAAATGATGAAGTTAATCTTACCATAAAGGGATTATACACCAAAGCAGTAAAGCAAACTTTTGTGCTGAAAAAGGTGTTACATTCTGTATTTCAGTGTATTTATCAATCAATAAGTACATAACACAAATGTGGTCCAGAACATTTCCTTAATCACATTTTTAGTGGTTTGTAATGGCGCCTTGTGGCTTCTTGCGCAAAGGAATCCCCTTTTATTTCATTTAATTTATTTTACTACAAAGAATTTTATTGCTGTTGCACAACAGCACTGTAGGGGGAACCCCCCCCAAAAAACTGCCTTTTGAACAGCAAACAGTAACGGTTTACCATAAACTCTTGTTTTTATTTTGGTCAACTTGATTAACCAACAAAAGGGGAAGGAAAGAGGAAGGGGATGGAGGTGGGTGGCGTAAAAGCGACATCCAGGGAGTGACAAGAACAGTTGTGTTTGTGGTATCTGGCAGCCATCTTCTGCCTGTTTATCTCCACAACAGAGAGAAACACCGCTGGGTTTGCTTCCCTCACTTGCCTGGTGATGTTCCATGGCACCAAGAAGTTTTGTCTACAACATTTGTGCAGGGCAAAGAAAAAAAAAGAAAAGAAAAGAAAAGAAAAGCAACTGGAAAATACTCTGCAGCTATTCATAAGCATGGATCTGGCCAGAGTGCATAGAATACATTTGAAATATGAGCCGATTTGGCTGTGATCGGCGCTAAATATCTCAACATTCTCCCTTAAAATGAGATAAACATTAATTGGAACACTATGAAACTTTGCTTTGCCAAAAATCACAACGAAATCTCAACAGGCTGCGCTTTCTGCATTGTAGTAGCAGTGAAAAATGAGATTCCCAAAAGCATTCCTCTCCTTAATATCAATCACAATCTTAACTTCTGCCAATTTTGTATGTTTTTTTTTTGTTTTTTTGCCTTTTCAGTTTTTGGACTGTAGGCTGGAGCTGATTGATTGACTGGTGGACGCTGGCCAGTGTGTCCTTATTTGAACTGCTGGCATTAGAATGGCCAAGACTGCGGCGAGAGATAAACTTTTCTCTGCCGAAAACCGCAGCAGGTGGCTTGTGTTTGGGTTGTATGCTGGCCTAGTATCGTGTTACGCACTTCTACACATGTAATCAATTAGTGCATAGTGGATCCTCAGTGTGGCAGGCGATTGCTCGTATGGCTCCACGTTCACAATATGGATAGAGGGTAACAGAAAGCGACGGGACAACCTGAGCTGACCTGCAACGTTTAGATTGTATCTCTGCTAGTTTTACAGTAAGCTACATGTTCAAATTCCCAGAAACTAATCAGATGTTCCAGAGACTAAAGGGTTATTGCAAATAATTAAAAAAGATCCCACAATTCAACTGATTTTCTGTCTTAATAGTGCCCCTCAAACTAATTACCTTCTTTAATAAAGATGTGGAAGCAGCCTTAAAATAAATTCATCTTACATTGGGGGAGGAAGATTTATTATGGATGGAATTAAGAGTGCCACTGAGGAAGAAGGAAGATTTTGTGTCTTGAGAACCATTTCTGTGTTTACATTATGTTTTGAATCATCATTTTTGTTGAAAGATGAGATAATGACTCACGCTCAGATTTCTGTTTGCGGTAACCAGAATTGTAATCGTGCTTGTAATTTATATGTTGACGTTGTCATGCAGTCCAACAAGATCTCAACAGTCTTTTTGGAGGGGAGCAACAGCATCACATGTCTTCCACCATGCCTTATATTTAATCAATTATTAGTATTATCTTTTACAGTGGAGTACTAGGACCATGCTAAATAGAAGTTGAAAATGTCACGAGAATAAAGTCAAAGTGCTACCAGGATAAAGTCATAATATTTCAAGAATACTCATGTGACAAAGTCAAAGTCATAATATTACGACTTTGTTCATGTAATTTTATTTTTCTTAGCAATGCCGTAAGTGTGAAGGACATTAAAATAAGTAGCTAAGCACCGACTGAACAATGGAGTTGCAAGAATATTCACACATCTTTTCAGTGCCTGCAGACAAATTCCTGACAAGTGAGGCACGTGTCCAATGATCTACGGGGATTGAGAGGGAAAAGGATCCAATTTTGAAAATCCACCTTCGCATTGTCTCATTGACAAATATGTCTGGCACGAGCCTTATGGGAAACACTTGTACAAATACAGACTCTGTCCTTTTGTCTGTTAGTGGTAGAGAGAGTTGCCTCCAGGGAAAAGTCTCCTAGTCATAACCAATGCAGTCTGACTTGGCTGTGGAGACTGTGACCAAATGTACAAGTTTCTTCTGGACAGAGGGCTGCTGTAGCATTCACACTGGACTTAGTGATGGGTATACAATGAAGAGACTCAAAAACATTCAATAAATCAGCAGTACATGCAGAAAAATGCTTAAATTAATACTGATAATACAACTGATCAAATTTAGGGGGTTACCCCCTTCACAGCATATCTATAAGTAAATATACAGCTCTGGGAAAAATGTAGAGCGCACTGCACTGAACCCCATTGAAAACCTCCAGGTTATTCCACCAAATATTAATTCCTGAACTCTTCCTGAGTTGAAACATTAGTATTGTTGTTTGCAAAGAATATGAACTTGTTTTCTTGCATTATTTGAGGGCTGACCATTTCTGATTTTCTGACAAAAAATTTTTTTTAATTTTTCCTTGGAATTTCAGACATGCTGTCAGTAATTCATAGAATAAAAGAACAATCTTCAATTTACTCAAACCTATGTTTATAAACAGTAAAATCAGAGAAACTGATCATTTTAAGTGGTTTCTTAATTTTTGAATCAATGATTGAAATAAATGTCAAATCAGTAATCAATTAATCATTAAATGGAGTGTACAGACTCAAATTAAGAGCAGTAACTGAGCCACAACTGTACAAAATATATTTACAATTTGCATTTAAGTTAAAATTGCCTTTACCTGTAACAATGTTTTAGCCAAAACTCCTACAGCAGCTTTGTTATTTTTTTTATTTTTTACTAAAGAAATGCTCCAGAATTGCATTTTAAGGAATTATTGTTCATTTTCTTTTCTTTTTTTTAATTGACTCTGATGCATTTCTAATATTGTATAAAAACGGATTATGAGGTTAAATTAAAAAAAGTCTGCAGGATGTGCCATTTTTTAAAATCTAATTAATCAAAACAATCAATCGATTACCGTAACAACTGATAGTTACAATCCTAATTCAACTTCCAAATAAAGTTAATATACACACATGTCATACATCTGACTACCTACTGATGCATATAAAGATACAACCTGAGTAAAATCAAGGCAGCTGGAGTTTAGTTTTCTGGGTTTACTTTGCCGTTTCAGGATTGGGACAACTTCACGTCTGTGATTGTGGAATGATTTCTGCTCTCTAGCAGAAAATCCTGAAGGACAGCGTGTCTCCATGAGCTCCTGACCCTAAGCTCAAGGACACGGGTTATCAGCAGGACAACGACCCAATGACTTTCCAGCTCCCCTCACCATTATCTGCAGGGACCTGTTGGCCGCTGCAGTGCATTGGGAAAGTATTAACCTGATCCTCTGAAACTTTGGCCTGTGCTGTGATGATTTCACAGTCCTTGTGGCGTTGTGCAGACTTCGCATTTTGGGAACCAACTTTCTGATCAACGCAAGTTGGACAGGGGTGGGACTACCGGAGGCGTAAATAACAATCTCGCAAGTTGTGGTTTGGTACCATTAAATCCAGATGTTCTCTAACAGGTAAGGCCTGCAGCCTTGTCAAAAACTCACTAAATCCCTCGGCTCTCTGCGCTGATCCTGACACAGCTCATTAAACTGCGATTACACGCCTCCCGAGGGTTAAGGCCTCGGACCTGCTCGTTATAACGGCAACAGAAAACAGAGCTCGCAAAACGGTCCACCAATAATCCTCCATTATAGTTTACCTCAGAAAAAATGCACATGTAGGCAGTAGGATGTAATCAAACATTAAACAGGAAGCATTTTTCCACGAAGAGCACTGATCAGAAGGTGCCATAAGCTGCGACGGCCTCCAACTGTTAGCATTAGCTATTGGCTGACCTCGAAGGTACTCTCCACGTCTCTCCTTCCTGGCGAATGACACACAGCACCCCTCACATTTTCCAGAAAGTTACCGGGGATCCGGGGAGAGAGGCCGAATTAGCCCGAGATGATGAAGAACAGATTTCAGACACAGGTGCTTCAGAGGAAACGGATGGGAGGTCCAGCCACATTTAGCTAATTCAGTTAGCTAATTAAATAGTTTTAGACATGCAGTCCAAGAATGGAGCTTATATTGGTTAATTTTATTAGAAGTTCTGCTTGCTTAGCATGTCCTCGGAGTTGGATTACGTAAAAACATGTCAATCCAAGCTGCAATAATACTTTTCATGATTTTCCTCCATTTTAATGGTCCCTCTCTTCTGCTTAGTTTAAACTTGACCCCTAAACTTGACCCTGGCCTTTTTCAGAGTCTGTACACAATTAGTCGACTGCTAAATTAGTTGACGATTATTTCTGTAATCGATTAATCACGATTAATCACGATTAATCTAATTAATCGTTTCAGCCTTACCTAACTTTGAGATTCCTTTCCAGAAAATATCAACCATTCTTCTAAAATGTACTGCTTGCATTTCCAGACTCAACAAAGTGCCATTCATCAATTAAAGGTTTGCTCCCAAAACGTACTGGGAATGTATTGAAACTTGGTTACCTTCCTAGAACCTATCAAATATTTCACTGGAACTTAAAGGTTTTTTGTCCAAAATTTACAAGATACTTTCCAGGAAATGCTATGGGATTATTGGTTACCCTCTCATAATTTACCAAGAAGCCTCCCAGAACTTAGAGATTAGTTTCCCAAACTATTTAACTCAATGGTTACTCAGAACTATGAGATTACTTTGGATTTCCCTGGAACTTACCAGTTGCTTTCCCAGACTATAGAAAGTACTTCACTAAAACCTAAACGTAACCTTGCTAGAACCTACCCCATCAGGTATTTTCTGTTCACTTTACAGAATCCACCATATAGTTTCTTGCAACTTTTATTGAATGTGTAGGTTACTTTACCAGGAAATTTCCAGGGAACTTCTCTAAAGCAAAACAAGCCACACATCCATTTGGTTCCATTTGGCTGCCGGACCACTGAGGTGGTTAGGAGGCCACATTGTCCCAGTGGCAGAACAAAGGACAAGGTTTGAGACCTGACACGCTGGTTTCGAACTTATCTCCAAAAAAGTTCTCGTTTTGGAGAACTTTCATGTTTCTTGGTCTTTCTAGGCTCAAGTGTTACTAGATGCAGACCATGAACCATCCTCCAGTCAAAGCCGTGTGAGCCAAAAGTGTTTATTTTAAACTCTCCAGCAATTGCCTAAATATGCCTCGAAGATATGCGCGGTGGAAGAAGAATGTCATGTGTATATTTAGAGTAAATGCTATGATAGTTACAGTCAAAACACGACACAGCGGCTAATACACCACTGCCTTAAAAACGAGCAGCTTCCTGGCACTAATGTGCTGGAAAGTCATTCAGAAGAGAGCTGGACTTCTTCTATTAATGTTTCACAGAGCATTTTAAAAGCGGCGCTGGCGAGATCTGTGGTTGGTGTGCCATCGGGAGAGCTTTCAAACAATAGACAGAATGGGGTTTCCGCTGCTTTGTGATGGAAAACTCGGCAGGCTGTGGCTGCCTGCCATTACAGTGAGCCGGCCACAATTAAGAGGAAGACTTAAATGTGAAAGCGGGCTTGGTGTAAAAGCATGCATGACGCTTTGATCTTCAAACGCAGTCTGATGCGTCTACTAAAAGGGAAGAATGAACTCAGAATGCGGTCCGTTTTATTCATAAAAGCGAATTTGAAGAGTTTAAAAGTTCACGTTGCCACAAAAGTGAAGAAAGGAAGAAAACAAAGCGTAACGGTGAATTTTAAATCGCCATCTCTGATAGAAATGAGTCTGCCGAATGTAATAAACAGTGAAGAAAAAAACAAAAAAGCCCAGCTCTAACAAACATTATTCTTGGTGAGCCGCCAGGTTTTTGTCCTCATCCAGGCCCAGAGTACTCTCAAGTGGGCCTGAGTGTTGTCCTGGTGTTTAAAGAAAAGGAAAACAAGCCAGAGGCTCCACTGTGAGACACACAGCTACACTCCACTCTAAGCACGCACAAAAATGCACAACTGTCCACATTTCTGTCTTCCCTTATGCCTGGCTGCAGAGCTCGAACACACAAGATTTACAGTTATTAGGCTATTTTTCACAAGCTCAGTCTGATTTTCTACCGATGCCTCCGGTTAACGCTCATCCAGCTCAGACTCAAACCAACCAAAGGAAGTTGTGCTTGTAGCTTCACTGTCAAGACATTGTGGTTGTTTTATAGGCATATGTCATGTGGCTGGGTCGGGTTCCAGTCTCAGTTTGAAATTATTATTACTAAATTGTTTCAGCATATCATTTCTACAGCTGGAAGTCGTTTTAATGAGACAACAGAGTGACTAGATGTCTGTTCTGTGGGTGCAGCAGTGGCCCTAAAACACCTGTTGCTGTGCATTGCAAGATGGCCGTCTAAAAGAAAACAACACTTATCGTTCGCTTACTAAAAAAGTAAAAAATTAAAGGAAAATATGAATGAAGTACCACTCTTTTAAAGGTTGCACTGTTTAAATATAGAGTTAGTAGGCGACAAACTCTAGACTTTGTCGCCTGATATTAGTCTGTGCTGTCAGATTGCGCAGACAGCTATCCAACAAGATACTAATATTATCTTGTTATAGGAGCAGGATGGGTAGAAACATTTAAATTTAGTAAATAATCTATATTTTTGCATTCAAATTTTCATTTATTTGTCATTTTGTAGAAATCAGTTTTCACTGAGGTCTTGTTTTGATGTTTTTTTGTCCATGAAGCCAAATTGTTTTTGATTATGATTGATTTGCAAAAGCAACAAAAGGGCTAAAATATTTTCCTAATAATTTTTTCAGGTAAAATGGCCCAAAAAGAAATTTAACCGACTCTGAAAAGCCAAAAATGACAGTCGGTCGGAGGGGTGCAGCACTCTTAAAATTACTAAGACATTGTGGCGTGATCACAGAAGCAAACATTTTGTTGCAAATAGTAAACAAGGGTCACAAGAAACACATTGAGAAAAAAAACACACTCTCTTAAACAGATAAAAAATAAAAAAGTGAGAACGGAAAATGCGTTTTCCTTTTTTTCCATGTAGTTTTGTAATAATTCTGAACAGTAATAGTTGCTAAATAGCCGTGCACATGTAGATACTCTCTTTAATCCCAAAACCTCACTTCTTCAACACGTTTTAACATTTTTGGATTAACTGAGAGAACTGTAGTTGGTAATGAATAAAAATGACTTTCAGTTTGAGAGAAAAGAAAAAACTTGCCTAATAATTGTGCAAAGTGCATCTTTATCAGTAGCACACAATTAACCATACAATACGTATTTATGAGCATGTCCCCTTATGATTTAACGCATTAAATCCAGAGAAAAATATCATTAATATATCAGTTATAAGCACCATTAAAAGTAGTGAAGTCTAAGTACTAAACTGAGTTTAAGTTATGTTTGTGTGCAAATTTAGCCATTTTCAGAGGGCAGAAATGTGAGGATGTAATAATTTATTCCTTCACAGAAAACCGCATTTATCTGGTTACAATTTGCAGAATATTTTTAAAAAGGTCAAACATTACTTTTCTTTAACTAATACTAAATTTCATGTGTCCAGACATGTTAAAAACACAGACAGGCTTTCACAGTGTTCCAGTTTTTCCCACATGACTTTGTGTGTCATTGTTGCACCTGGCAGGTGGATTTTAAAACCAATGGAGGAGATCAAAGCTGTTCACTCTGCAACAAAGTCAGCCAATAGGAAGAAAGAGATATAGGGCGGGTCCTTATAGAGACAGACTGTTTTCTAGAGCTAATTCGAGGTGCTTTGCACATTTTTTCATAACAGGCAGGCATTCAAAACCCCAAGATTACTTTAGAAATGCTGCATATGAAACATAATGGGGATACTTCTGCAGTTAAAGAAGTGGAAGTGAAGATGAAAATATCTTTTTGTTATAATTGAGAAAAGACGATGTGAAAATATGTGCGTGCTTTGCTTATTTGATAAATAATTCTGGATAAAAAATGGTTCTAATTGAAGTTAATGACTCTAGTGAGTCTAATCTTAGCCCGAATACTTTGCCTCGTATGTTTCCCATGCCCCACTGTCACCCAAGAGCCCAAGCCACATATTTTAAACAAAAGGTATTTCCTCAGCCATTATTTTTATTTTTAATAATATTTCTGCTCATAGCGACCAAGTGAGGACCCCATGTGCTCCGCTGCATAGCTCGCATTTTTACACACGGGCTGTTTATACAGCTGCATAACTTTCGGAGCCTGGTTTTGGGTCCGAGCAGGGTGACGCAGATGTTTGGGTTCTGGTCGGTGCCATCTGGTAACTCCGGCTCCCAGGAGAAGGTAGCGGGATGAGGATTTAACTGTGGAAGGTGGAGCATGGAAAACAGACATGGTGTCCACGCGCATAAGAAGCGTACGCGGAGAAAAAGAGAGAAAGCATTAGGAGTAAAACGTTTGGAGCAAAGCGTTGACGAAAAACGTCTGGAGGGAACAGGTTGAAGAGGAGATGGAGGGCAGGGTGAAGGGTTTAGCTGAGGTAGCTGGTGTGAACTAAACGACAGCAGGCTGGATGGTGGGAATGTTGCGTGTGAAATTGCGGGCATTAAGAAGCGAGGAAACGGCAGGGCAAGAGGGCACGGTGTGAGCATCTCGGCGAGTGTTGGAGTGGGGAAAAAAAAAAAGGAAAACGTACAGTTCCTCGCAAACATGTCCATACGTCTTGATCCCCATCACGTTTTTTCACGATGTAACCACAGACAGATGTGAAAAAGCAAAACAAAGTGGTACAAAATAGGCAAGATTAGAAGAATCCTTACGTTTTTCATATTAAGATTTGAAATCTGTGGCATGCAGTTATTCAGTCCCCTCCTGGAGCCAACTTCCTTCAGATGCCATCTAATTATAACAGAGTCCAGCTGTCTGTAATTTAGTCTCAGGGACAACGTTGTGAAGAAGTTTAGAGCACAGTTGAGGTATGAAACGACATCCCAAGCTTTGGGCATCTCGCACAATCCGTCAGTCAAACACTTAAAGAATATAACAAAAACAAAAAAGGAATACAAAGACATGGCAAGAAGAAACCCTTTGTTGAAAGAAAGGCATAAGGTATGCGTGGTAGAAAAATGACACTGCACATTTCCCTGAAAACATCAGAGCCTGTAGCAGCGACAACCTTAAATATGCAGCCGGTGGTGCAGTAGATCAAAGCATTAAAATACTAGGTCTAGTCAAAGTCTAGACCTAAAGCACAATGAGAATCCGACTCACAGGTCATATTCAGATTGACTGAACTTGTGAACTGCAGGCATTATATTAGAAACAGGCAAAAGCTCCAGTCTCTGAATAGTAAACCCAAAACAACAGCCGTCAGGTCAAAGAGGGGCTGGAAACTTATGCAAATCAGCCTTTTCAGATGTCTTTTTGAAAAAAATAAAGAAAGCCATGCATCATTCTTTCCTTCCACTTCGCAATAATGCACGTCTTTGTGTTGGTCTATCACATAAAAGCCCAATAAAACAATGGTTTATAGCTCGTGAAGTCACATCTTCCATCTAACATCATTCCATTCCTCTCATCTCTGCAGCTAAATTGGTCCCTGCTCAACACTAAACCACATCAGTAACACGACTACCATCGCTCTCTGGAAGTGCCGGCGGCGTGAAACGCGCACGGTTTATGTGCCTGTAATTAGTAGGTAACTGGTCAGACGGCATAAACTAACACCTAATTACAGCTCACTAACTTCACCAAACAGCTCAGAGTCTTACGACAACTTACTGGATGCGTCTATTAGGAGAGCACTTCTTCAGCATGTTGAAAAGATTACATGTTTTGATTGCAAACACATTCCCAGCAGGTTTCTGTTGGCAAAATTCATCAGCCAATCAGCAAAACAGCTGCATTATGTTAAACAAGGGCCAGAAGTACCAAACATCTGCACAATTATTGCTCTCCACGCTCGTGAACAAGAATCATGTTCGTCTGACATGTGTAATTCTGCGCTATCTGAGTCATAGTTCTTGTCAGGCCTCCCCATCTGGACAAATAAAGACTCTTTTGTCCCCTGAAGGAATTTCGTTGCAGAAGACGGTCGAGGGAGATAAGTGGAAGAGCAGAAGTTTTGAAAAGAAGCGGGTCCAGCAGGGGGTGACTGCCGCTGCAGCACAGGACGTATGCGAAATGAGTTTGGTTTCCTAGCCGACGAGCACGTCCACGCGAGGAAATGGGAGTTCGCGGCCCAGACACGTTAAAATGCCACTTCAAGCCGATTCGTCCAAACGTCCAATGAGTCGTCTGAGGATTGTGGCCGCGGGCCACTTCGGTTCCTCTCCCTCCGCTGCCTTTTCCTGTCTGAGCTTCTGGCACTCTTTGATTCAGCTCAGCTGTAACAACAGCAAATCTGAAGGTTGCAGGTTGTTTCGGGTGGAGGAGTTGGCGGCAGTGAGCGAGTGGAACTTTACTTCACTCAACCCTGTTTTATGGGATCCCTTCGAGATTGGGTATCTTGTGTTTTTTAGCAGAGAGCTAAAGAAAAACGGTGTCCTCCGAACTTATTGCCTGCCTTCTTAAAGATGCGTGAAAAGCTTTTAAATCAGTTCAGCAGCACAATCACAGCGGCTCCTCTCTGTCCAATTTCTATCAGATCAGATCTACTATCCTCCAACATATCTGAAACAAATTAATGGTTTGTTACCAGTCATCTGCAGACCAACTCCAGTCCAGTTAAAGTTTCAGTGGAGTTCAGGAAACTCTGCTGGTTTATGTTTGTGGCAGTGGGACAGAAAAGGCTTTTTTTGTTTTTGTTTTTATTGGTATGCTACCCAAACAACAAGTTGGTGTAAAAGAAAAGGTCTAATGATTAGTGAGTCTTGGTTTTTCCATGACGTCACTCTTTGATATTCTGCCAATGTCGAAAAAACACAAAGTTTTGCGTATATTTGTCATGGAAATGCAGCTGGAGACCAACAGCAATGTTGCAATTGCTGTGTTTCCATTAATTAAGAAATGCAATAAAAAAGGAAGTATTCAGGGGTGCTGTGGTGGCGCAGTGGCAAAGTACAACCCATGTATTGAGGCCCTAGTCCTCATGCCGGTGGTCGCAGGTTCAATTCCTGGCCTGGTGACATTTGCCACATGTCTTCCCCCACTCTCATAACCCTCTTTCCTGTCAAACTACTTTCAAATAAAGGCCACTAGAGCCAACAAAACCTTAAAAAGACAAAAGTATTCACACAAGAATAAGTTTGATCATGCAATGAGTCATAAAAAAAATAAGAAATCACTGCACCTACAACTTCCTGTTGGCTTCTTCATCTTTTCCACCAGTAGTAACATCTGGTTGCTGATCACATAACTTGTGTGATGTGAAAAAAGTGTTTCCGCCACATTCAGTACAGTTGAAAAACCAACTCATGCCAGTGCAAAAACTTTAGGTTTTTTTTACTGCCATGTTTTCACGGAGAATTTATTTTCATAATTCCAATTTGTACAATTTTAAGGTCAATGCAAACACAGCTTCTAATGTTCATCTTTGATTTTTTTTTTTTTTACCTTTCTTACTACTTACATTAGCTTTGTCTTGTAGAAAGATAAAAATGGGTCCTTACCCACCCTATTAGTCAGGGCTAAATAAAATATTTGTCTTAATTTCCTAGAAACCTAAAAAAGGTAAAAGAATAAACATTTACTGTGAATTGGTCAAAGTCCAAGTAATTTAAAACAAGAATTGTGTTTGTGTGATTTTTTGTTATTGTTACTTCAATTAAGATCCATTTTTTAAAGGCCTTTTATAGATCTTTACCATGGGAGCAAAAAATTGTTCTTTACAAGCAAAACTAGTTCAATCAAAGTTGAACAAAAGCAAATACAGTTCATGTCTGGAGACGCAAGAGTTGAAAGTATTTTTTTTTTTTTAATAATTGCAGTTTTACTTAAAAAAATAGCTCAGTCAGTTAGGTAACTAGTAGCCAATTTACAACTCATTAGGCAAAAAATATGACTTGGATCAAGGAGTAACAGGTCAAAGGTCAACATCCCTCTCCACAGCAACTCTCAAGCTCTGGATCTTGGATTGCAGGTCTTTGAGTAAAACAGTGAAGTGATTTTGTTAACATAACAAAACAGTATTTAACCCTTCAGGTGCCAGGTTTACATTTATTTTTTTCTTGTAAAACACTTTGCTGGTTAAGTGCATACACTATAATAGGTTGTCTTTGTCTCATCTACAAAAAAATCTAAAATCCAAAGACTTTGGAAACTTGGTGAACTATTTCTCAATGCTCTTTATCAATTCAGCTTGAACTTTTGCACCATCACAGTGAAACTGCACTGTGGAAAAAATAAAAATCCTTACAGTAAAATATCCAGCCTCTGTCCAAACCTATAGGCAAATATGAACAAGATCCATCTCATGTGTATTTTAAGCTCCACCAGGGGGCGGTGCATTCAAGTCTGAACAGCAGTCATTGAGCTGAAAACACACAAACTCCCGGTTTAAGCAGAAATGGCAAAACTCAAACGTCAATATTCGCATAAACCCACATGAAATGTATAAAAAGAATATTTTTGACACAATTCACATTAACTCATTTGTAATGCAGAGCGTTATTTCACGTTTGTAATCCCATAGAAGGAAGCTCGCTGCAGTATCTTTGCTGCAATCAGTGTGTAAAGGCTGCATCAAACTGGAAAGAATAACACTGTCTGTGTAAACTGAAACTGGCTCCCAAACTAAATTCAACTAGGCCGTTGAGGAGGAGAGGCCATGTGCACTGAGCTGTGCTTTTCCACCCGAGGTGTAAGAAACCAACTCAAATCATGTAAACCGCAGGGAAAAAAGAAGGCGACAATAAGTTTGAGCTCGGTTTTAATGCTGCAGCAGAGATCAAAAATATTGTTGCCCTTCTTCTGCTCTGCCCTCCCCCATCATTCTTCTCACAGACTCCCAAAACAATTCATCACGTAAAATCCAAACTCGCCTCACCATATGTGAAAACGCATGGCTCCCGTGGGTGCCCTGAAAGAAAATTACTGGCCACAAGACAGCAGTATAGGATCCTTGTTTTTGTGCTTTGTTTTTTTGGAAAGTTTGTCAGAATCGGACGCTGCAGACCTAAACTCCAGCAGCTCTAACTGATGTAATAATGACTTTTTTTTTTTTTTTTCACTTTCAGTATGATTGTAGTCTTTTGTAATATTAGATCTGTTTGCACTTTGGGTTACATTACACAAAGAGGGGGGAGGAGGAGATAGTATACACACTGCTGAAAAAGGACGCTAAGTATCTAAATCCCTTCTGTAAACACCGCTCCCGTGGCCACGTGCCAATTTGCAGCACTTGTCAAACCTACATACATCATGTGTGCTATATTGCCTGCGGTGCCTTCCTGTTCCCCTCGGCATGTTTTATTGTTCCAGTTTCAACATTAAACATTGATTTTATTGTGTACTTTTGATAAATGACTTTAGTTCTGACAAGTGATATTTAAATATTTGTTTATAGAGTTTAAATGTATCCTCTTGATGCTAAATGTCTGTCTCACCGAAACACCGTTTCACAAGTCAAGACGCCCCAAAAGAGTTTGCATTGCAATATATTTTATTACCTGTTTAAAGTAGACATCTGGATCGATGATAGAATAGGGAAATCAGATCTTCTTAAGGAAGTGAGCTCTTCAAAATTAACTTTAAACGGGAATTTGCAGAGCGAGCTAGCTAGCCGGCTAGCTGTTAGCACTGACTTTGGCAATGGATCAACCATCTATAATCCTAGAAACTGACATAGTTCAGATCACAATCCCCTGAACGTAAAATATACTTTACTGATAACAGGTCCATAGAATTTAATTCAAACAAAAAGTCAAACTAAACTATTATCTTATCTAGCTTATCTTGATGAACAAAGAGAAGTTCTGACTGGAAGGGCAAGCTAGTCGCTAGTTATGAGGAACCAGTTTCAAATTGTACTTCAACCATCATAAAACCATTGAAATATCCTGCATATGCTAATACAAATTTTTAAATCTTGTGAGGATCAATCTAAATGGTCATTTACATCCATGGTCTTTAACAAAGAAGGTCATGTTAGGCCGGCTATACCTGCTAGCAAGGTTTAGCCGTTAGCTTTGATGCTGCTTTTAAAGCTAATCTCTCTTTCTACAAAATGCAACAGATCCAAAAGCCTTCCACTGCAGTTAGACAAACAAATGGAAACATTAATCTGACCTATCATTAAAGCTACAAAGTTAAGTTCAAATTTTAAGTTACAGTTTTACAATAATGGAAGTGGAGTCAAAATCATCTCAGAGACGTTCTGAGTCAAGGAGTCAGCTAGTTTCAAAGCAGCGTTCAGCCATTTTAAAACAACAACTGGATCGTTATGGAAACACGACGATCTGAACCTTTACATCGAATGACATTCACTTTAAATGGATATTTGGATAAAAGTCTGGCTAATTAGCTTCCACGCTTTGCCCTGACTCAAGTCAGAACCTCTCTCTGCTTCTAAAAACCGAGGCAAAATTAAGAGAAGCTGTTAAAATCTGATATATTCAGAAAAAGTCAGCCAAAAGCGAAACTAAAAGGCCCTCAAATATACAAAGTAGCTTTACAAAATGAAAACACCATTGTAAATTAAATGATGAAATAATGAAATAAAACTGATTGACAAATAAGCTCCCCATTTAAAAAAAAAGTGTTTTCATTTTATATAGACTTGTTTATTTGATGAACTATTTATTAATAGTTGTATTTATTTATTTTATTTATGCATTTAGTTTTATATGATACAGATCACCATACCTGCATTGATCAGGCTCAGAACGGATTGCTGAATTGGAGTGTCCAAACCAAACGTGTGTGTTGCCTCTCACATAGAGGGATTTTCCAATCTCCACAGAAACCTAGACAAAAAAAAGGGGGGAAAAAATCAATTAGTTTAACAAGTCACAGATTTAAACTATGTTAATGGAAGAAGTGTTCTAGGCTGTTTGTCTTATTTTGTTTTCTCTCTAGAATGCATGTGAAGAAAAGGAAAGCTAGACATATTTTTATAAGTAACGAGACATGAAAACTCAGCACATGCAGTGTGAAATCACTCAGAAGAAACTCCCAACATAAGGAAGCATAGTTTTTGGTTTATTATCGTTTTCGGTGTAGGGTTTTGTTATGATTTTCTCCCCAACTGATACAAGAAGCATTTTGGTGCCATTATCCCCGTTTTGTTGAACCCAGCCAAGTTTTAAACATCAGGCTTCACTTCTCCATCTCTAGTGGAAACCGTGAGCGCTCGGAATGATGGGAAACTTTTACTACACCAACATGTAAACTTTGAGGAAACTAATTGTGTGTCATTATGCCCACTGCACTGCTCTGGTACTTTTCTGTGTTTACTTAAACTGAAAACAAACCCCAAGAAGCTTGGCTCTAATTGTGTGGTTGGTTTATTTTATTTGTATAGAGCAGCATTATGTTCCTTCAAGCTTTGGATTACACTCTGATATTTCCCCCCTGCTTTAAAAAACACACTACTTGTATGTCTCTGTGCGAAACATCTGGATCACAAAACTCTACTTTCTCTCTCTCCTTTGTTTTCTTTTTCTCCCACCCCCAAATCAAAACCAGCGATCTTTGACTTATAACATTCGGGTTGGGTAAGATGTGCCGCTAATATATGTCAGCCCATATTGCTTTTGAACATCTGCCAAGCACTTCCAAGTGTTTCAGCCAACTTGTTGTGACCAAGCTGAAGCATGGAGATTAAATGGCCCGTGTATCAACAAGCAGGCCGCAAGCACGCAGGCAAGCAGAAGAGCTGCCACATCACGTCTCTTGTCATTTACGCTAGCTGTGCTAGCAGCATGCGCGATGTCGTACGGTGCCTCATGAAAGTATTCACGCTCCTGGAGCTGTCGCCACGTCGCATCTTAATTCATTTTATTGGGATTTTAAATCACAGGCCAATGCAGAGTGACACAAATTTAGCTGTTCAAGTGTTTTGCGTGTAAAAATCTGAAAAGTGTGGCGTGCATTTTATGCTGGTAGCTGGTAATTAGCATCTGCAACAAAAAAAAGAAAAAACATTATTTTCCTAATTATAACAGGTTTTACTCTACTATTAATTTTAATATATGTCCATCATCTCTGAGTAGCTTTTCTGTCTCTGTATTCCCACAGCATTCTGCTGCTACTACCATGTTTGACCTAAGGTATGGTGGAAAACTTTAACCCTGTAAGACGGTAAAGTGAGAACATAACAGGACTTCTTTCAGCAACGACTTCTTCTATAAACGCCAGTGGACAAATGATGGTTGTCAAAAATACATTTAGTTAGTTCGCAGTTAGTTTGTGCTCACATAATGTTTTGCATACGGTCAAAAACAAAAAAAAAAAGCAAAAAAAAAAGCGCCAAGTTTTATTTCATTTTAATGTTCAACGACCTTTCAGGCCTTCACACTGCAGCTGGATTTATACTCACTTGGACTCGATTTTACACACAGTTGTGCTATTCACTAATTATATTCAGTTTTTTTTGCAGGACTCGGGCATCCTGCTGATAGATCCTCACAGCAGACCTACTGATGATCTCTGAGGCGAACTGGTTCCGGGAGGCTTGATTTAAAAATGCAAAACACCCAAACACATCATCCCTCGGGTGACACCTTTGCTTTTTGGAAACCCTGCAGATTCCACCCCTAATTAAACAATTTTACTCATAAATAAATAAATAAAACAGAGGTGCAATTAGAAAAGCTCAAGGCGTGCTTTTGCAAGCTCGATGCAGTGGAAGTGAATGGGGATATGCAGTTGGGATGAGCACTGAAAAGACACCGACTTATTACTTTTTTTTTCTTACTTTTTTAAATCTAATAGAGTGAGGAGAGATGTGGCAAACCTGGATTTCATAAGCGGGCCGCTGTCTGACTCAAACCGTTAGCGTGTGGTAAGGCTGCGGGTATGTTTGGAAGAGAAGACGAGGAGGAGGAAGGGGAGGAGAAGCTCGTGATTCTGTGGTATGACCAGCGAGTGGAGCATGGAAGAACCCGCTGACCTTAAGATCCTCCTTTCCCTTCCCTTCGCCTTCCTCGCTCGTGCCATTTCCATCACCTCCAGTTTGTCCTGTGTTAATAATACGCCGAGGCTTGCAAGCATCCAGGACGTTCACGAGCAACCAAATGCTATTTTTCTTTTTCCCTTTCTCCAATTTTAAACCTCTTTTGGTCAATCGTGACAGAGTAAATCTGCGAGGATTAAGCCAAACGGTGAAATCTTAACGTACATCGCTCTGGTGGAGGTTTTTAAATGTAATGCAGAAAATGTGTGAGCATATGTGTGTGTGTGTGTGTGTGTGTGTGTTGGAGGTGAACTTGACAGTTATAGTTCCTCATTATTCAGACCTCAGCAGTGGTTTCACAGTCCTGTGCGGTGTGCGACACCAGACAGCAGCCATCAACAGTTTACCTCTTGCCCCCGTATCTCACACACATCCCACACAGGGTGCAAAAAAAGAAACCACACAAAAAAAAACATCAACATCGACAACACCGAGTTTGTTTTGTGTGAAATCACGTGTTCGGCTAAATTATTCAACGGCCCGGGTTTCCGTTTAGAAGCGAGCTGCTACGAATCGGGTTTGCAGACATGTATGTGCTGAGCTGTGCCGAGTCACTGCCGTCCCTTTAACCGTCTTCACGTTGCGTGATTTATGCGCTCGCGTGTCGGCAAGCAGGAGGTTCTCATTTCCAACAACAGCAGCTTAATAAGCGCGTATTGTGTGCTAATCTTCATATTACATACATATGATTTGCGCTGACACAGATGCGTCGAGCTGCCGGCTTTGAAAAGCTGCTGCCGTCCAGCTCAGAATTTAATCAGCGATTCAAACCGCAATGTTTTTCCAAAAGAAGAAGTACAATTTTTCCCTCCGTTTCCCACTGGTTGCCTCCCCACTGTCCACAGTTTGTTTTAATTACTTCAAACTGGAAGCGACCCATTTGGTGTAAATTGAAATGCAGCATAGTTGGGAGTTTTCAAATCCCCCTTTATTAATTTTGCACAGTCCTCATGCATGTGACCTTTTGATGAAATACGCTTCTTTTCAAATCAAGCAAAGAGCATGATAAATGTTATGTGTTTTGTAGAGGCACAATGCAATATTTCCTTTTTTTTTCTTATAAACGTTGCCGCTTAAGTCACATATTTGGCCATAAACTGAAACATACTGAACATTTATGGTAGAACAGGTTTATTTTATGCCATCCAAAAGTATTCGCACCTCTTTTTATGTCATGCTGCCACCACAAACCACTGTATTTTATGATGTTTTTATGGAAGAGACTAACACAAAGTAGAGTATTTTTGTCAAGGGAGAGAAATGCATGGGTTTGAAAATAAAACAAAAGATGTCAAAAGTGAGTCATCCATTTACAATCAGACTCCTTTGAGCCAATTATCCTTCAGAATAACATCACGACTATTGTTTTGCACTATTCAAATCTGGCCTCAAGTCCCTCGATGGAAGTCATTGTTGGGAAAAAAAACAAAACATCAGTCGCTTTAATTAAAAGTTACCACAATCCATGAAGAGGACACATGTGAAACAAATTGCGAAACACTACATGCGACAGAAAGCTAACACTGCACTCATCCTCCCCAGGGGGAAACGTGGTGATGACAGCATCATGCTACAGGAATTATGGGAAGATGAACAGAGATTGATATTGGGAAATTCTTGATCCAAACATTAGAATTTGTGACAGACGTGAGTGGGTAGAGGTTCGGTTTTCAGCAGGCTGCATGTTTATGCTAAACATGTTTATGCTAAACATGTTTATGCTAAACATGTTTTTGCTAAACATGTTTGTGCTAAACATGTTTGTGCTAAACTTGCAGCCAAAAGTACAATAGAAAACTATAGTTGGGAGGCCCAGTCATCTAAACTCAATTAGGAATCTACAGATGGATGTGAAAATTTATCTTCAAAAACTGATTGGTATCAAAAGTGATTCTTAAACAATTTAAAAAAAATTTGGCCGTCTTTAAACGACTAGAAGCTGGTAGGGACAGACACCAAAAAGGCAATGAAAGCTGGTTCTACAAATGCAAAAGGCAGCTAAAAATTGTAAAAATATTGCTAATTTTCCTTCTACTTCACCAACTATTTTGTGTCAGTGCATCAATTCTCCAAAAAACAACAATCTAATTTGTGGCCGTAACTACAAAAAAAACTTGAGCGACGTCCAGTGGTGTGAACATTTTAGCGCTGCAATCAGCTAATAGCTTGCTCCCATAGCACTGGTTTCTAGTTAGCTTGTGAATCTACCAGAACAGAAAACAACAATACCAGGTCCAGCTTAAAGAAAAAATGCCCTTTATTTGAAGCTGCTGCTATTTGTGACCAAGGCTCTAGTTTGTATTTGCAGTATACAGAATCGTGCACCAGCCCAGACACATAAAAATGTCTGCCAAACTCTAAATTTATAAGTAGTACATAGTATTATGTGTGATGCAACATGCAGTAAAAGCTGCTCGTCACCTACTCTGATCTCAAGGGGTTAAAACCTGCTTCCAAAGAGAACCGACGTGATATGCTGATGATGTGAAGTTGCAAAGTTTGAATATCCAGGGGGGAATATTCCATGCTTCAGCAGTTTGTAATTTGTCTACATTTAACAGCGTGGAATAGGCCAGAGTAGATTTTTTTTCCTTTCTCGTAAACCGTTTGGAAAACAGCTCTCTTAAATATATTTATACTACACCTCAGTTTACAACTCCATCAACTGCTGGGTCACCAATGAGTCAAACAATATGGGTATTACTGTTCCAAAAAGGGAGCAGTGTTTGAACGGACCACTCATACTCTAGGTTACACACAATAAACTCAACGATTTATTCCTAAACATTAATATCGTTTATGGTTTTCTGTAGACGAATTTATCTATCATGTAATATTTATGCACTTGGAAATAGAAGTGCAATTTCTAGGTTGTAGGAACTGTTTGAGTATACTATTATTCTGAGGTATTAAGGCAGTTAAAAGATTCACAAATCTCTTCTTTTGATGATCAGAAGACAAACAGTCTGCAAAAACAACTGTTCTTAAGCTAGTTCTCCAACTGCTAGTTCAATAATCATCTTTCTCAGTCTTTGATAAATAACGCTACACAGCAATGTTCAAAAACGCTATTCGTACACAATACAGTGACACAAATGTACAAGCATTGATCAAAATGGGTCACAACAGCAACCTCAGTCAGACCTACAATGCTAATGCCTAAGTTAGCTTGCTAAAGCCCGCAGCTAATTATTGCGATTTGTAGAGTTGCTAACACCAGCATGCAGTAATTCCTCAGGCATACCATGATTTTAGTTCATCTTTTTGTCAGCCGGAAATGACAAAAAGGGATCAAAAATGGCTCTTCAAAGATGACCTTCATCAAATGTGATTTCTAAATCATAAAAAAAAAAACCCGCTGAAAAACACAACAACTTAGACGTCAGACGACTAGAAGCTGGTAGGGACAATCCCCACAAAGGGACCTATCTTTAATGAAACTTGGTTCTACAAATGAATAACTGAGGGGAGCTAAATGCTAATGCTAATAGACACCACTAATCATTGAAATTTTCAGACTTGTTCAGAATAACCATAGGAACTTCTCATTTGTCTTAGCTGTTAAGTAGCTTCTGTTTTTGTTATGCTAACATGTACTGAGCAGGCTAGAAATAATATTGCCCAGCTAATGTTAATAATTATAGCTAATTATACACAACTTGTGTGTGTAGAGAACATGCAATAAAAACTATGAAACAGCCCTTTAAGTGCCTTCTGGTGTTTTCTTCAGGTGTTTATTTATTAAATAAATACCTAGGAATACTTGGTGCATAATTATGAAGCACTGTGGCAGAGTGGCAGCTACTCAACACATTTCTCCGATATGAACAAAATGCAGAAACAAATTACAGTAAATCCAAAGAGCAGCATGCTGATGAGTTTAGAGCAGCTTCATTGCTTCTTGTAAACATATGCGGCCACAAGAGGAAAATAAAGAGGGCAGATGAGGGGCGGCGGGGCTAAAGGGAATGAAAACGGGAAAAAGGGTTTGTGGTTGGCGGCTTAATCATAAGCACGTTCTTTTACCGTAAGCGAAATAAATGTAAACAGGTGGTTATACAGGCAGTCAACAAGAAAAAAGCAGAATAAAAACAAGCGCTAGCGACCGTCAGAGTCATTTGTGACTCGTGTTTCTCATCCTAAAACGTGCACCATGAGGACAGCGAAGACTTTGCTCGGATGTCCAGGAGGCCTGGCAGCATTTAAAGTCCAGCCCTCCTGCTTCACGTCTCGAGGGCGATGAGGGGATGCAGAGCCCGCTCAGGGGGTCAAAGGCCAGAGCCGCGCTCTCTGTCTAAGCTCAGATCCAGTTTCAGATGTCTGAACCCCACCAACACTTCACAGCGTGATGAAAGGCTCTGCTGACTCACTGAAAACCCCCCAAGTGGAGGTTATTTATTTGTCAATGTCAGCTTTTAAAATTAGAACAAAGACGACAGAGGAGGAAGAGGACATCAGAGAGACTCATATTTGCTCGTGAGTCATGCAAGCAATTGCAAAAGCATGTTAATCCCTAAGCCTCTTTTTAAACTGAAAGTCTCTAATGAATTTCCAAGGGCTGCATAAATAGCGGTTTAATAAGTGGTTGGTAACATCAAAAGTGTGTTGTGGTAACGCCATGTATCTCAGCTTCCCGGCGATTTGCTCGTTCGGTGATCTTGCGAAAGTATTCATAACCTTTGAACTTATTCACTTTGATCCGGAACTACAGCTATTAGTGTATTTTAGTGGGATTTGATGGACCGATATAAAAGTTGCACATAAGGAGAAAAATATCTGGTTTAACAACTTAGCTTAGAAATAAATAAGAGTCAACCTGTGTGTAATTTGAGCTCAGAAAGTTGTGCATGAATTTAAAGCAGTAGTAGGTTGTAAAACAGCTTGAAACATCTCATGGAGAATTGTTAAACCTGTCATTTTGAAATGTTTAACAACTGCAAAATTACCAAGATATAGTTGTCTACCTAAATAAAAAAAGAGCCACTTTTCCCCAAAAAATACACTAAAGTTTTGGATTCAAGTAGGGAAAAATCTAAATAAAAATTGCAAGAGTATTAACACATTTGCTCATTAGAAATCTACTAAATTAGCTGAAATTTACTGTGGGACTGAAGAGCTTTTGGCCAGTTTACATTCTACTTTTTAATTTATTTTTTTGTTGTTACACTCTTGATTGTCAATTTAGGACTCATGCCAAAACATATGAGCGATTGGAGAGCTTTTGATATTCATCCGAGGTCAAGAACTCGCTTTCATCAGTGTTTTTCCAACTCCAACTAAGAAGATAAAGCTTTTATTCCTACAGATCCTCCTATTGTCTGCAAGTGCTGTACATGCTTCCCCTCCTGATCCCTTTGACCCGTTACTTTTCAGAATGAGGAACTCAGCTGACAGACGGATGATGCTTTGTTTTATACTCATGATTTGGATCAGTATCTCCAGCTACCTGATAACCCCAAAAAGGTCACCAATGCTGACAGTGAGGGGTCTTTTACATTCCAGCAGCAGGAATGTCGAGTATCTCTGACCTCGTTTACTGGAAGTCTTGTGTCATCGTCATGCATCATATCCTGGTGACAGACAGAAAGCTCTGCTGCGGGCTTCTTTTGGAGTGAAGAAAACGCTCAGGAAGCGTCTGGTCATTGAAGGATTGATTTTAAGGGAGCCTCCCTTTGTTTGCCAGCTGGAGTCTTTTCCCAGAACAGCTCTCTGAAGCTGTACCTCCCTGACTGCAAAGACAAAACCTGCCGTTTTGGAAACGTGTTCACTGAAAGGCAAACCCCAAGGCAGTCCTCAACAGGCCTTTGATTTGGGGGAATCCAGCCCATTAATGTAGTCTTAACTAACTACATATTTGCAGGAAATGCTTGGAAAAGTAATACATTCAAGTTTGATACATCAATCTTTCCTTAAGCCATGCTTGTGTAAACATTATTCAGACTGGGAAGTAAATGAGTAAGCTCAGCTCATCAGGAAATTTTAATTTAAGAAGCCGTTACGCAGTTTCCTGTCATTTTCATTCTGAAAATGAGTGTGAATCAGTTGAATTCTGGTGAGAATCACATCGTGTCACATCTTTAAAGTATGTGTCATTTTCTGAATAGTCCATGTGAATTAGGAACTCACCCTGGTCTTCTGCATCAGGACAAACTACATGACTTTTGCCATTAATTTAATATCAGCGTTTCAAGAATCCCCACAATTTGTTGACTCAGTCAGAAAGTAGGTCATGCTGTCAGTTTAACTGAAGCATTAGCATAAATTATGTTTTTATTAGCTCATTGCTGCAACATCCAAGACTCAGTTGTACCAGGTTCTATAGCAGTTCGTCAAGTGAAAATGAACTGTGAATGAATCAGTGTTATATATTACCAAGTTGGGTCTATTTCTTTAAATCAGATATTAGTGTAACAGGACATCGTAGGACAAAAGGTGATCAGTGAAGAAAGAGGTCTATGACATTAAACATTTCACCTTTAGATGTTTTTACCTAGCTTACCAACAGAAGGTAGCGCCTAACTGTGAAGCGGAAGAAAAATAAACTAAAAATTTGAGAGTTTCCCATGCAATCGTTATCAGCTACTCAGTTATTTTAATTTACTGTATTTCTTTAGGTGTTTATGTTTTGCACATCAAGAGAGTGAAACCTTTTCCATTTTTTGTAACTACTTCAAGCACAGTCAGATTGGGCGGTGAGAGACGGAATAACAATTTGAGTTTTGGGCTTTGATTAGGACATTCTCAGTCATGAATATGTTTTGATCTGTACCACTCCATAGGTCAGACATTCACGGTCATGTATTAAGCTCACAGTACATTTACGTCAACTCTCACCGGTGCCATTCCCACATCATGATGCTGCTACTACCAGGTTTCTGAGTAAAGGTGGTTTGTTCAGCATTATGTGTTAAGCTAGTTTTCCATATGCCAGAAAGTTTTGGGTTCCACCTCTTCTGCTTCCTCTGCATGGCCTGAGGCAAACTGCAGACGTTTTCTGTCGTTATTTCATAAAGAATGGCAGATGGATTAGAGGAAGATCATTAGAAAGCACAACTAATAGTTTTCCTGACAGATTCTCCCTCTAACTGGCATTCGATTACACGCAGCTGGACTCCATTTACAAGTTAGACGACTCCCGAAGAAGCAGTTGTTAGTGCTGGATTTTATTTCAAGACTCTGGATACTTGAACATTTAAGTAACTTCTAAAACCGAGCAACATTTTTCTTTCACTTCACAATTCCAAACTACTTGGTGTGGGTTACTCACATAAAGTCCGAAGGAATAATTTTAAAAAGTTTGTCGTTGCAATGTGACAAATATGACAAAGTTTAAGGCCTATCTGCTTACCAAACACTTCTCAAGCAAAATTATATGTCAAATTTGGCCTGATTTCAACTTACACTTTTATGGATAATGTAAATGTATTTCAGATGCATCGTCGCATTTTTGGTTTAACAGCATACAACGTTACGACAGAATGTCATAACTTCATAGAGTTTAGCCCTGACTCACAGGATTAGCTCATAATCTTTGCGAAATCCCCCATAATTTAACAGTGCACACACTTCAGACGCAGGCACGGTTTGGTAACGCTGCGATGCTCGGGGGGATGAGACCATGAGAACGTCAGACAACCCGCCGGCGGCGGCAGGTTTGAGAAAGAGGAAACTTATTCTCACACCTGACTGAGGAGAAGGAGGCGTGAGAAGTAGGTGTTGCTGCTGTAGCTTCTTCTTTTCTGGTTTTATGCGACTAGGACAGATGTGTTCTCTTTTGAAAGAAAATTAAAAAAAAAAACAACAAAACAGGTTCGTCTTAGGACATGGGTGTCCAGCTTCAGTCCTCAAGAACGGGGGTCCTGCTAGTTTTAAGAGTCTCTCCTCCAACACAGATGATTCACATCATCCAACTCAGAAGGTTTTGCAGTGGCTTGCTAATGACGCATAATTTGATTTAGGTGTGCTGAACATGCAGGAAACAGGCCCGTGAGGACCAACTTTTACACCCCTGCCTTAGGATACGTAGTTCTGGTCAGAACTCCGGTGTAAATCTGGAGCTTTTAAATGATTAGTCTAAACAATAAACAACACCAATCACTAATGATTTATAAAAACAACAATTAGTAGCAAAATGTTTTAACTTGTCCTCGAGGACGCCTTAAAAAAAAAAAACAGAAAACAGCAGCATACTTTATGGAGCCATTATGAAGAATTGTGGATATTTCTGGGTACTTCTCCACCAGTCCTCCAAGCATAATTAGCTGTATTTATTTAAATCGGTTGGATTCTCACCACAGAGCGAGCTTTTAAATATAAAAATCTGTTTTCTGTGTGCATTTGCAAACAATGTGCTGTTGTGTCTGGCGTACTGGTGGTTCCTCTATTGTTCTGGAGCGGATAGGAACCAGCATGGCCCCGCCAAAACCACAACCTCAACACAAACAGAAAGTGATTCTGTTTTTAAAGATATCAGGAAACCAACCAATTTTAATGAACTCAATCAAATCTGTCAAGAATGGAAGATCTATGGGTACAATTCCTGACTTCACACCATGTGCTGCATGTCTTTCCCCTTCTCTCTGTGCCATTCTTCCCATCAAGCCATTTCAAAAAAGCCAGCACCACAAGCCCTTAAGTAAAAGATTCACACAATTTTATCCCAATACTCAAGTTGAGACTTATTAAGGATAAGTAAATATTTGTACAGAGTTGCCCAAGCATTACATTTACCTGTAACTTTTGGAAGCATCCCTTCTCCAACACACCTGGATTCCTTCATCAAAATATCACTTAAATCTGCAGAGACCTGGTAACAAGCTGCTTATTTCATTCAGGTGTGCTGGAGAAAAGATGCATCTAAAAGTTGCAGGATGGTAAACTCTCCAGGGTTGGAGTTGGTTGTGTATGTATATATATTGGCCTGAATGTAAAATTTATATCATTTGGGGGAAAAAACCCCCAAAAACTCAGGCATTTTCCTCCAGGTTTGTTAACCCCGGGCTTCAGTGGTTAAACCACTGATAAAGAAAAATAAAAGCAGTCTGGATAAATCGCTACTGCAGAATTACAGGCTGATCTCCAACCCTCCATTCACCAGGAAAGTTAGTGAAAAAGCTGCTTCAACAGTTAAATAGTTTGTTAGCGATGACCAACCGTTTTGACGTCCTTCAGTCTGGTTTCCGTGGTTACCACTTGAGTGGATGTGGATGTGTTCAGTGACATCCACATTAAAGATATCAGAAAATACAGACTGTGGAAGAACCACAGCGTTGGTCCTGTCCATCACAGCTTTTGACACCGTTGACCATGACATTATTAGAACGACTGGAGAGTTGGGTCGGACTCTCTACTCCACTGGTTTGAATCTTACCTAAAGAACAGGGACTTCTTTGGGTTAATAAGTAACTTCTCATTGGAGCGGACAGAAGTCACATGCAGGGTACCCCACGGTTAAATCCTAAGATACCTCTTATTCAATATCTATGCGCTCCCACTAGCTCAGGTTGTAATAGGAAATAATATTAGCTACCATAACTATGCAGCCTTCTATCACCTGAAGGACATTTCCGGGATTAAAGGACTGTTGTCACAATAAAATCTAGAGAAACTCATTCATGTGTTTACCTTTAGTCGCATTGATTACTGCAACAATGTCTTCTCAGGTCTGACCTCAAGAACAATTAAAAGGTTTCCATAAAAGCCCATAATTCGGGCTCAGGATGAGTAAGTGTAAACTACCTTGGATCTGACTAAGAATGCTGAAAGTCTGTAAAGCATCAGAGCCTGTTTGAAATTAGCAAGTCTAGACTAAGGAACAATTATGGGTTTATATTTGCATGCCACAATAAGATTATCATTACAACACAGAGCTGAGTTCTAACATTTTTCAACTCTACTGATTAAGACCTAATGTTTACTCGGACTTCATCGGATTCTTGTCAAACGTTACGTCAGTAGAGCTCAAACTTCAGCAGATCCCTGATCTTAGGGAAGGGTCAAAGGGTGTTCAGTCAGGCCTTTGTTACATCAGTTCACATCCACATCTCACTGCAGCTCGATACAGGAGGGTTTCCCCATCTCATACCCAAACAAACACATCACTCAAGCAGGCAACCCAGAAGTGTCCGGATGACTGAGTCATTGTGACGAGGCAGGGGGAATTACCAGGGGCAAACAGGCCCTGTTTGTTAAAAACAAAGCAAATTATTTTCCCAAGACAGTTTCAGTGGGTCCAGGTGATGAAGCCGAGTCTTATAGATGGCTCATCTATTGATTAAGGTCAAAGGTTCACTGATAACTGACATGCTTTTAGGTTTCCGGTCAGAAAAATACCTCCTCTCTACCACATCAGAGACGCCAAACCGATAGTTAGACTACACAACACAGGAGAAGATACGTCTTGGAGAAAAATGGGAAGATAAGACATTCCAGTTCATACTGGAATATAAAAGATAACATTCTGATTAAAACATCACAGCTTTATATTACAACAGCAAATGTAGAAGAAAAAGACAAACAGAGTTTAAAAAGGTAAAAACTAGCGTGATTTTCCAGTTGATTAGGTTTCGGTTTGTTTCTGCATCTCAAATAATTTCACAACTTTAATCAGAGGCAGCTGTGATTTAGGAACGGATGACTGGAGATGTCAACATGAAGCGAAAATAGAGTCCTCGCCGTCTCGTGTTGCCCTTTTAAAATCGACAGATTTAGCTAGATTTTCCATGAGGTTGTTCAAACATCTATCATCCGCTGAAGTCGTTGCATCACTCAGCCGGTCCACAAGGAACGGTTATATTCTTTTAAAAGCCTCCGACAGCGCGGCTGTTCGCCCTGATGCACGTTGTGCTGCGGCGGAGCCGTCCACCCCGAGCTGACCCCGGGCCAGCCGGGCCTTCGCTCCGCGTTCCCCATCTCCCAGTCCTCCTTCCTGAGGGACAACAACTGGCAGGACGCCCTGTGTTTTTGTCTCAGACACGCTATGCCTGTCTGCGGCTCACGGCTCTGCTCGCTGCAGTGTGGCGGCTCCAGCCAATCGCGGAGGGGCCCGGGTCGCCACGAGGGCCAGACAGGGCGGTGCCCTCTCCGAAACAGCCGGAGTGGAAGAGGAGCTCACGTGAAACCTGTTTATTCGTCAGAGGAGAAACAGGCAGGGTGGAAATGAAAAGGAAAAAAAGAAAAAAAAAGGGAGGAAAAATGAAGTTGAGAAAAGTTTCAGTTGGCGGGAAAATAGGAAGGAGGGAAAGGAAAAGAGGATGGCGCACACGCTGGAATCTGCGTTAATGCTATAGATATTTCCACCCATCAGCTGTTAGTCATTTCTTTGGCACATAAAGGGCAGCCGTCACGCTGTGTGACATATTTCTTCACCCGACTGGGGACCAAATTGGATTATGTGGTTGGTTGTTCTCCCTTTAATGGGGAAATCTGGGGTTTAATATGCATGAGTGGGTTTTTTGTAAGGTAAACGGACAATGCCCTTTTAACGAGCACAAAACAACCCCGCTGCATACGTGGGGGAGCTGGAAATGTTTCGCAATTTTAAGTAAGTGGAAAACAGCAGGAAAAGCCTGCATGTCAAAACACATTTATTGTTAAAAAATGCTCATTTATCATTCTACTTTTTTCCAATCTATATTAGTTGCTGTGCTCTGACGAAATCGAGCAAACGTGTCCCGAATCGCAAAGCAGATTTTCACTGAAAAAAAAAAAAAAAAAAGAAATTCAAGCTGCATATTGTTGTTATAAACGAGATGAAGCGCACATGTGTGGGATAAATCATACCTGCCCAAGTCCTGGTCGATATCCAGAAAAAAAAACATAAAAACACATGCCCCCTTTTTTTACTGGTTCTTTCCACCCACATTAAATCGGCTGTGGTTCCTATAGTCCATTTCCAACGGAAGAGAATAAACTGTGATCATGCAGAAAAACGAGCCTAAACAAAGAAGTCGTATAAATATTGAAAAAAAAAAAACAAAAAAAAACAGGAGAATTAATGAGTTTTCTTTTGATAGTGGTTTCAACAGCTGAGCTTTATTTTATTTTTTTATCCTTGACTTGTAAAACAAAAAGGGGGGAGAGGTTTAACAAGACCGTCAAACTTTACTGGTTTCTTGCATCAGCTTTATTGTACTGTAATTGGCGAAACTTCACTGAAACTCAGGGATGCAGCGTAGACTGAAGAGAAAAAAGAAAACAGAAAAAAAAGATGTACACTGCTTCACGTACAGGTTGGTGTGATTGCATTTCAGCGTTTCCCTGGTGATGTTAAGGACACATGCTGCTCATTATTACATGTGTGGAAATCCAGATGGAGACAAGTTGTTGCCAATAATTTCCACAGATTCACTTGGTTGAGAAAAACCTGGTTCTGACACCGCATCTCTTAAATGAGAACTTATTTCACACAGTGTAACAATTAGTCTATCACTGCGACTTAAAACTCCTATTTTTCTCCCCTTTCTGTTACAGAGGCCTTCACTGTACTCACACTGTGTTGGGTCTTGCATGAAGAACCCCTCATTCTTCCCTCTAATCCATTTCCCCATCAAGAAAAAAAACACCAACAAACATTTCACAGCTTAATTTATCAGAACCACTAAAAACTCAAAACAAGGGGTTACGTTCGACTTCAGATTTTCTACTTTTGGTCTCTATGGCAAAAAAAGGATTTATTTTAGGGACTTTAACAAATGTAATAAAATGATTTATATGTCCCAAAATATTTTGTTCACAGAAAAGAAAAATCCAGATCAGATATGATTATTTTCAGTAGTTTCGATTATAAAATGGCAACTATGAGTCAAACACCAACTTGAGTTTGGCCAATTTTGCTTACAATGTCCACAAAACAAGGCAGCGGAATAATTCTCCAATTACTAGACATGCAAACAAGCAACAGAAAACTGGGTTATTTTAAAAATAATAATAACAACAACTATTATTATTATTATTATTATTATTATTATTATTATTATTATAATAAAACAGCTATACTCTTAGTAAAAAAAAAACTTTTTGTTTTGATACAGAATGCCACAAAAAAACTGTCATTGCAAAAACAAACAAAGCCATTTTTGTTTTTACTTTCAAGGTGGTAACACTTTGAAGGGGTGTACACTTTATTTGACATGACGGTGTCAAAAACATGACATAACACATTATGAACATGAAGGACTCTTCATGAATGTTTACAACTGTTGTCATGAAGTGGCATTTGGTAAAGAATGACACTTTTACTGAAAAGCAGCTCTAAAAGTTCTATTAAAAGTTCCACTAAAGTGTCAATTTTGCATGTTTTGGTCGATGATGACCCTTTTAATGCAAGTTCTATGAAAATTTGCATAAAAAGTCAATTAAAGGTGTCATTATTTACCAAATGACACCTCATGACAACATTCATAAAGACTCCTTCATGTTCCTGTCAGGTGTTATGTCATGTTCCTGTCAGGTGTTATGTCATGTTTATGACAGTGTCATGTCAGTCTTTTGCACGTCCCGTCAAATAAAGTGTCACTTAGTCATCTTTGTGAAATAAAAGCACCAAATGGTGAACTCAGGTGTGTGTTTCTGTACTATTAAGAAAGCTTTTAGCGTTACTTGTTTGGTAATTTGTTCCTTAATTAAACAGTAGATCAGAAAACCCAAAGTCACTCCACCCAACCTCGGTCTCAAAATTCCCTCAGGACTTAAACATGACACGAGTCAGTCTGAACATTCCCCTAATTCTCCCACCGAGGGCATTATGCAGACGGATGAGCCGGATGGGAAAACACTGAGATCATTTCCAATTTACTTCTTATTGGTGCTTTTAAAAAAGACACTAAGGCAAAGAGTTTGATGTTAGCCCTAATATTAAAATGTAAATATTTAAAGGAAATAGCATTTTGCCAACTTAATAAGGAGCTAGCCTTGAGCCTTGTTTCCACTGTCACCATGACAACAAAACAAACAAACTCCCATCTGCAGGTGTCTACCTGTGACTCCAGCATTCTTCCTCTATGATTAATGTGAAAACACTGGCTATGACATATTTGTTCATTCACATTTTTGTCATTTTCTTCCTTCTTCTGTTTCGCTCCTGCCGCTGGTCCAGGCTAATGTGATCCTGATTTAGATTAAAAAAAGGACAACTTGTCCTTATTGGGTTTATTGGCCTGATAATGTTCCTTGTAGACATATTTCCTGCCAGATTGCTATTCAAACCGGTAAAGTTTTCTGAATCTGATCCAAAAGGTTAGGTTGAAGACAAACGAGACTTATTGGACTTACTTTGCAACGACAGGTTGATTTCATGCAGGCTAGTTTCACTCAGCAGGCAAGGGGTGTTTTCTAAAAGACAAACAAAAGAAAATTTAGTTCACTAAGCAAGAACGTAATCCGCTAAGCGCCTGTGATAATCTCTAATAATTGTTACTCATAGACCTGTGATCTAGCCAGACGTTGTGCTGCAACCAGCATTAAGAAAGTCCTAAAATGGATTTAGATTAATCATGTGTTTAATACTCAGGCGTTGCATGATGAACAGAAGTCATGCGCGCCGCAGAAGAGAAAAGAAACAGAAGTGAGGCAAGAACACAGAGGATAAGGAGTTAATCAGACTGCTTCTGTAAAAGCAGGTCTGTTGATGATAAAAAGTGAGAATACGAATCAGGATGTTCAGAAAAAGTAAAAATAATGCCCCTTATGTTTCCTTCCACCCAAAAATCTTAACAGCATTAGAAAAATACTTAATATGCTTCTGCTGCGGGCAACACAAGCTGCTATGAAGTTAGTAGGTGACTGGATCAGACCGGTGCTAAAAGAAATGTGCAATGTCACACCATTCCCACCAGTGGAAGCTTTTTATGTGGACCAAATGGGCAGTTTCCCAGGGTGTCATTAGAAAAGGGTTGTTCACAAATTAAATTAAGAGGGGGAAAAAAAAATACTTTTTTGTTTCGCTCTTTTTTCCTTTTGTTTCACATTGAGGATTTTCTGTATTTTGATATAACTGTGTGCATAGTGGGGTGGTGCAGGTATCTTCTCTATCTGGAACACGTGTCAAACCGAAGGCCCAGGGCCCAAATCTGGCCCGCCGTAGCTTTTTGTGTGATCCAAATTAGATCAATAAGTCACTCCAGTTTTTCATAAATATGCAAAATTCACACAAAATCAACAGATCCCCACATTTTTTTCTGATTTTTACTTCAAATTTTTCCTCATAACTGACCAAAAAATTTGGTCTAACTGACTGCTGCCTCAGCCTTACTTGATGTCAAGTTATAGTCTGTGATTGATACAGCGATTAATAAAAAGTCACGCATGAATGTCATGCATTAAGGCAAATAATGTACAAATTCCTTACAAATATCCACATAGCAAACATGAAATCCTGGATGGACTGATCAGTGTGAAAAGACGTTCATTATTACTTAATTATAAGAAACACTTACTGGATGCTGAAACAAACAGCTATTTATTGATGTTTTAAGAGTTTAATGGTTTTATCAATACATTCTGGCACAACCAGCCCTTTAAGAGCATTCAGATTTTTGATATGGCCCAAAATGAAAATGAGTTTGACACCCTTGCTCTGGAACATCTGAGCGCTAGCTTTTAGCTTCTCTCCACCAGGACATTTTTTAGTAATCTGCAATTTTACTTGTCAAAATTGCAGACATAGAGCGGCAAAAAGTAAAAATCATGGAGGCAGCGTCAAGCTACTGGGACAGTAAAGGATGGTCAAATGTGACAATGGATAAATATTGGAAAATGCAACAAGAAAATCTGTCAGAGGTTGCCAAAAAAAACTTCCCACTGGCATAAATTTTCACCTTCCAGCTGGACAACAACTCCATGAACACCTAGTGATCCGTCACATCTAGGTCACAATGTCATGAGAACAGTCAGACTACATGTTGTATTTACAAAGACAGACTGTTTTTGGTTACATCCAACCAGCAGTACAATGTACCAGTGCAGATTTTTTTGCTGTCTCAGTAAAGTCACTGCTTCAGTGAAACGGTGACGAAAATGCAGGAAGTAACAACAGCATTAGGTATAATGTTACTTATTTCCTCCTCTTTTCTTTCCTCTTCCTCTTTGCACTCTCTCAAGTCAGACTGTAAAATCCCGCTCCAGACTGAGAGCTTATTATGAAATCCTTTCTGTCTCTCTGCAGTATGACTAAATAGCAGGATTACATTCTCTTAGTGGGTTTCAAACACAGCTCCAAGCGTTATATACTTTACGTCTCTTTCCACATCCTGTCGTATTGCAGTGGATTTCATTCAGGGGCGTCAGGGTCAAAGGGGTGAAAACAAATGCATGGCACACTTTGAAAAACATTTTTTCCTTCTAAAAAATATGTACTATTTTGGGTTGGTCTGTCATAAAGTCATACTAATACTTTAGCATACAGTTTTCTGCAGAACGTTGAGGACAACTCGACGAAGATTTAAATCCAGAGACTTGTGCAACGTGATTGTTTTCAGCTGTTGAGAAATGCACATATTGAGTATGTATGAAAGCGGAACAATAGCTGTCAACAGTAGCTACAGTTTCCATGTTTATTGTGATGAGGGATCATGTTGCTCAGCACAGCCATGCGGTTCTCCTGTGTTTTTAAAAGCCTTCTTGGACTACAGTAGCTCTCTGCAGGAGAGAGGCATGAGGTCAGTCGGGCTTCGGGTTCACAAAAAGTACTCGGTAATGAAATATCTGACCTTTGAGGGTGAAACTTTTGGCCAACCAAAACCCACTTCTTCTTAATATCGCAGTGAACATCCCCGATATGGTTCAAGCAGAAGTGAGTTTAAAAAAGAAAAGCAAAGGACGCTGTGCATGTTTGTGACTCTTCGAATGTTTTCTTTGAGACCCTGGACTTGCTCAGACTTCAGGACTTGGCACAGGCATTTTGTTTAGTTCTTAATTAACCATACACAGCTTAAAGCAAGATGTTGACAACAGGAACTGAAATCACTCTCAGTTACTTTGACCTGCTTTCACATTGATGCTATATTATGAAAAGCAAGACTTGCAAAAATTGGGATTTTTAGGCTCACATTTTACATATTTTTAGATGGAATCGAGAGAAAAGGAAAATGTAGTTGTAAATTTGTGTTAAACATAAAATGGTGGCCATAAGAGGAGACTGTTTTTCTGAGTCAAATTTTTTCTGTGACCCACCTGTGGTCGTGATCAGTAGGAGTTCACTTTTGTCTACAGTCTTTGTTGTGGGTTTTGCTTATTCCTGCCTTTATTCTCTTTACTCACAGGTTTGCTTTCCTTGTTAGTGTCAGGAGTCATTTCTCTCTCTCTACCATAGCTTTCTGCTCCTCTCGTAGCTGCAGAACTTTCATATATATTTACTAGGGCTGTTGTAAAATAATATTTTAGTAATCAAGTACTATATCGATTATTTTTACGGCTATTCGAGTAATTGGAAAACTCTCTTTCTTTCTCTCTACTTCCCACCATTCGCTGTGAAACGGTCACCACGCAGTCCCGGGAGGAGAAAAGCTGTCGTACCCCAAAACCATCGCATCAGTCAATTTCAAAATGCTTATTAGTCCCCCAAAACACACAAACCTCCGGAGACTTTGCTGTTATGCTGCTAGCACTTAGCAACAACTAATAGCGGAAGTGAGCGGGTTGCCCAACACAAATAATGATCCGGCCGAACACGGTGCGCTAAATAATACGCCATAATTTTACGAAGCTTCGAGGCAGATATATTGCCCTTGATGAATTGTAATAATCGATGAATTCCTCGAATCATTCGAGGAATCGTTACAGCCCTAATATTTTCACTCACCCTTCCTCGCTCCGGTCGGTTACGATCCCGGTAATTAAGCTCCCAGTTTTCAACCACTCCTCACTCAATTCCTCTCATGAAGACTCTTAAAAAGGGGGGGGTGCACAAGTTCAGCACCCTGTACTGCAACAAATGCAATGCGAAGTTCCCTCCTCTGCCGACGCCTGCTAACGAGCGGTTCATTTGATTCAGGTGAACAGGTGTGATACTCGCTTTTGTGGCCTGGACTCGTCCGCCTCTGATTAAAAATATATAAATACTTTTAAGGGTAGGTTCAGAAAAGAAAAAAAAACACGCTTTAAGAAGAAGTATATTGAGATGTAAAGTAAAATTTTTATTAAATTAAAATACATGGGACAATATAAGATTGAGCAATCAAAGTTTATTGTTAGATTTTTTGATATTGAGTAAAATGTTTAAGAGGTAATTTGGGCTTCTGCCTATTTTCTGTACTTTAATAGGTAGTATTTTACACACACACGTATATATATATCGCCCACTTTCATCTTGTTCCAGTAGCCCATTTTTCATTAAGGTGCTCTGGTTCCCCAGCACCTAACGCAGACCTTGTTTGGCCGAGCGACATCTGAGCCTTCAAGTCGTGCTTATCAATGTCTCTAATGGTATGAGGTAGGCTACATAGCTCAAAGAGTCTTGCCTAAGGACCCACACTGGATAGCTCAATGTCACTGTTGTATCTTTTTTGCCCCAGCCTGGATTCGAACCCAGGTCTCCCAGGTGAAAGACTGGTGACTTAGCAGATCCCAGGAACAACATCAGACATCTCAGTCCAGAAATGTGCAGTTCTAGGCACAGCCAAGATACTGTGCAGAACCCTCAAGCTCCCAGGCCTCTGGTAGAGGACCCGAGCTCAGAGGATGAAAGAGACCACCCGCGGAGGGTGAGAAGGGAATTTATATATATTACATGTTTAACAGTGTTTTTAACTTTTAGTTAATCCATTGTCAACAACCACTTAACATTTGCTCCAAAGCTTCTGTGCTAACTAATTCTTACTAATTCTTCATAATGTTAAACCAAAACAAATTTAATTAATTAATTCTTTCTGTTCTTTGTCCCTCTAATGATTTTTTTATTTATTTAAACTTCTTTTCCTTTGATTATGCCTACCTCCCTCCTGCGTTCAATCCAACAACTCCACAAAACATGATGCATCATGGTCACTGAATGCAACATTTGACGCTTCCTTCAAGAAATGGACAATTCTCATCGAAGATTATCCCTAGCACCCCCATTATTATCTCCATACTCCAAATTTGGTCACTCAGTGGAAGCTAAGCTTACCAAAGTCACATGTTTTAGCTGATAATTTCACCAAACAGAGTATATTTAGCTATTTTTGATCAAAATAACTGTGCTAGCTTCATTTGTCACGCTAATTTGAACGGTCTAGATACCTTCAGTTAATCCTTCTATTGAAAGTGTTGTTTCAAATATATGAAAATTAGATCAGTTCAAGCTGTTTCACACTGACAGCTGTAGACTGGAATAAATAAAAAGAGGTTTGTGAACAAGGATGATGATCTTTGACATTATGTGGTGTTATAAAGTTCAGCACCACCTCCCACTATCGCACAAACTGAGTCATGACTCTACCAAAGGTTGTAGTCTGAGTAGGAGCAAAACAAGTGATGTTTATGCCTGCAAATAACCGCAAAAGATTAAAATAAAAGTGTTCGAGGACAAACACTCATGACTTTAATCAGGAAGAAACAAGGCAGAAACACGCTCCTAACCTCTCCAGCTTTTTGCTTTGTAGCTCGGTGTTAGCACAAATTACACGATGCTGATGTATTTTGTTACCCAAGTGCTGAAAACCAGAGGGAGAAACATCCACTTGCAACACTTCCAAACCTAATTTGAGCCCTCACACCGCAGGAAATGCATCAGTGGGAAGCTAAAGTCCGCATACCGTTTCACAAAATCTCTCCTTTTTTCGCTTGCCTGCGTAGCGCGGGCCACCCCGACGGCACAACACGCTGCGAAGCGTGAACCCTCCCTCATGGGAGAGGCTGCTGCACACTCTAGGTGTGTGTGGGTCTGTGTGCGGGCTTTCATAAAGCCTCATGAGTGATTGAGTACATAAGCGTGTTGACACGCCACATCCCAAACATGCCTGCGTAAATAAGCCTGTTTGTGTCAGAATGAAATCCTTCTTGCATGCATTTACTAACTATTGCCCTGACCTTAAAATCATAACAGGAGATCCTTTTTTTTCCCCTTCTTCTTCTTGTTTGCTGTTTTGCTGCCGATCAGTCATGAGGTCACTCTCGACTGTAGCGCATACGGTGTGAGTTACTGCTTTCAACCATCTGCATGATGACAGATGTAGTAAACGGACATAAAATGAGGGAGTTGCGCCGTGCCATCCAACAAACATCTGCACGTGTGCAGTTCTTTCCTGTGACCTCGCCTGTGAGTTCATTCTTCCCTCGCAAACACACTGAGCCCTGGCACCGACTCTGCTCTGGGCTGCTGCCCTGCTACTATCAGCACATTTTTAACTGGCTGCCTTTTAGAATATAATGGCCTCTGTCATGACAATATGCCTGTTTACTTTTACATGCAACCTAAAGGACTCAGCAGTCTGGATCGTATCAACCACGTGCATGATATTTGGCTTCTTTGCATTTTTATTTTTTTGGCTGAGTGTACAACAAAAAGAAAAAAGAAAAAAGGAAAGAAAGTTGGGAGTTACCGATCAGATTTTATGCAGAAAATACCTGTCAGATTTGAAATTAATGTTTGATTATTGTCTTGTGGCGATCATGGCTTTTGATCTAGATTAATCAGACGAAACCATGTTAGTCATTTATGGCTGCTGGTTTGGCAGACAAAGAGGCTGTTGGAGGTGAGACTGTGAGCCTGAAAGTTCACCTATCGGTTCGTGGACTTAAACACTTCAGATCAAATAGAAATCCACCATTTGAGAACTCCCAAATAGGGCTGAATTAATTATCTAAGTGTTTGTCGATTACTGCAAACTCTAGATGGAAGTCTTTGTTGCCAAAGTTTGGTACAAGTAGGTAAATGCTTTTTTCCCCCATACAGCCTGGTTGGTTTGGATATTTGTTTTGGCCTTAGATTGATCTCAAACATTTAAATGTTATAAAAAGCAACTTTAGCATAAAATTATCCTGTAAAATGATACTGTAAGTACTCTGTTCAACCCATTTGAGAGTAATGTCATCATTTCAAGCTCAAGTTCCTTGTTAAAATAAACCAGAACCAAACCTTGCTCATAAATGCATCCCTTGTTGACACTGACTCAGTTGAATTAAGTTGAATTTCTTCTCACCACCCTATCCGGCGCAACAAGACAGACCTGCATAATGAAAAGCCAAGGCCCAATGCTGACTAAGGCTTTGTCTGAGAACAGCTGATGCTATCGTGGCTGTCTTTACATTGAGATCCTGATAAGGACACGCCGTCAGTAATTTGCTGTAGTCAGTTTGGACCTGGTTAATGGTACCGTTTAGGTGCTGGTGTCTTGCGTGATGGTGACTACAGTCGGTCTTTATGTGAGGGTGTGGTGTATGAAAAACAGGCGCCACACCCTTCAAACACAGAAAATAAATCATGAGTCCATGTTTGCATGTACGTTCTTCTGTCACACTTCCAACAGGGATGCCTGTCTATATGCGGTGAAGGGCCAGTCTCTTTACCTACCTCTACAAATATCACAGGCTTTTATTTAAGTCCTCCTGTTCAGTTTTGTTTCCCAAAACTGAACAGTTTCCTTCGATATGACTCATTATATGTCCGTCCCTACACTGCATCTGGCAGTTAGTCACATTTTTTTTTGTCTTTATTATCTGTTTTTATGTTGCCTTACCACCAAGTTGTAAGGTAACTGCAGAAGACGTACAACTTGTTCAACTGCTTATAATTTCCATATGCATCGAGGCATGTAACTGATAACACTACAAGCGAACTTCAACAGTATGTGGAAATTTTTTGGACTTACGGTAAGTAAGGATGGGCAAGTTTAACAACAGGAAGTGATCAGAACAAAAGAAACATATGTTCCTTACAGCTAAGCTGGTAGAGGAAGACTAGCAGGTGATACCAGTTCAGAACGGCTGGAGGTTTTACTAGGGACACGTGCGTCTTGAAACAGACCAAAAAAAAACAGTTTCACATTAGGCACCGGCCATTTAAAGTTAGTTTGGAAACATTTATGTGTATATTTTACTGCCATGAAAACATATTTTAATAATTTCTTTTTTCAATTTCTTTTGTTTTTCGTCAACATTAAATGCAAGAAGGAAATCCTAAAATTCAGTTCTCAAATCATGATTTAATTTATTGATGGAAAATGTTATCCAAACCTGCCTATTTCTAGTTTCGGTGCTTATTAATAATAACCGACCACCTTCCTCAACGGCCGCATTGCTTTGGAGGGATTTTGGCCCGCTTGTCCCTGCAGAATAGTTTGATGTGAGGCTTTCGAAAATAAATTAAGTGCTCAATGTCATGCAGCTGAGTCAGATTTAGGATTGGACTTTGACTGGACCGCTCCAAAATCTTCATTTTAGGTTTTTTGAGCTACTCAGAGTTGGAGTTGCTTGTGTGGTTTGATAAAGTGAACAAACAAACAATTTCCACTGCAGTTTGGTGGAGTCCCAAAGCCTTTTATATGGATATGTAACCTAAATATTGACAACTTTGTTTCTCATCAGCTATAGTTTTACATAGGGGTTATGTTGGTTGGGTTAGCTTTTTCCCTTAGAAAGCAAATTCTGATGAAAAACATTTTTTTTAATAAATTAGGTTCTCTTTACCCGTCGTCAAAATTAGCATGACAATATGCAACATTTTGAAAAACTAAGGAAAATTAACAAGAGAAATAAGCAAAGGGCAAAAACTTTTGCACGGCGCTGTAGACGTGTTTAAAAAATTCACATTCTGTGACTTCTCTGTCAAATTTAATTTTCTTATTACCACATAATCCACTCTCACTGGTCAATTCTGCGACTTAAATTGTTTTCCAACTGTACCCAAGTTCCACAGACGTACTGTAAGGAGACCGTTTTGCTGCTCCCCACTTTTAAAACACACACATAGCATTGCAATGATTCAAGACTAGACAGGACTTAACGTTGACCACAAAATAGATAGTTGGGAATCAAATGAGGAATGGTCTGTCTTCTAAATGTTAATCAAGTATCATCACCGTATGACGGTATTCAGCTCTCATGAAATAAGAAAAAAAGCCCTGGATAACACACACACACACACACACACACTTCCACTAAGAAAGAGGGGGAGTGGGGAAGGGGCCCAGCATGTGACCTGAGGAGTGCTCCCTATATTTAGTGAACTTCTGGTGTTTTAATAGGCCTGACGTAGCGCCATGCTGCGGTCTGAGGCCTCTCTGTCAGCATCTATTTCCCCTCAGAGACTAGGAGCTGGAAAAAAAGCACAAATCATTTAAACAGGCTAAAAATGTATCTGATGGCAACCGCCGCTGGATGAAAATAGCCCCGAAAGGGTATTATTATCTTCATTAATGGAGGGTAAATTTGTCGGCCGACTTGATCCTGAGTCAGGGACACTTAAAACTGCACTGGAGGTCGCGCCTATTTTAGAAGCTCTGGCAAAGCTGAGTGATCAGGTCAAGTCTGAGGAACAAATGGACTCCTGTGGGTTTCTCCTCATAAAGTCAGAATCATGCTGAGTAAAGATCAACTCGGCCTCTCAAGGAGTTTCTCCGCTTTACGGCTGCTCGCAGTTTTTGTCTTTCGCGACTTTAGCCGGACCTCTGACCACATCTAAACCTCTGTGCAGTGCAAACGACGTTTATATCGACTATTAAAAAAGAGAAGCCATTGTCTGTTGTCCCTTTCTGTCTCTCTACAGTTAAGTCTTCAAGATTTTATGTGCAAGACCAGCACAAAGTCGGGTGTAATTGGGGAAGGGGAAGGGAAAAACGACACGTGGTTCTCCAAAACCTTTTGGAAATAAAGTGTGGCGTGCGTTTGTGTTCAGCCAAACGAAATCTAGTAAATAGTCCATCTGTGTGTAATTTAATCTCAGTATAAATCCAGCTGTTCTCTGGAGGACTCTGAGCTTTTGTTTTTAGAAAACATTAGTGAACAAACAGCCTCGTGAAGACCAGGAGATGGGTCAGGGAGAAAGTTCTGGAGAAGTTTAAAGCAGGGTCAGGTTCTGGAACAATAGTTTACGCTTTGAACATCTCACAATAAACTGTTCAGGCCATCACGTCTGCTGCTGACTAGCCCAAAAAACTAGCTGTGTTCTTATTGACCATGAAATTGCGCAAATTGGAATTACGGAAATAAATTAGCTCAGCGGAAGCACATTCTTCGCGTCAGTAATCGGATGTTGCTACTGGCAGAAACGACAAAGAAGAAGACAGGAAGTGGTAGGAGGATGACGGCGCTGCATGCTTTTTAATGACTTATTGTTTGAGCAAACTTATTCACGTGTGATCTCAATTGCATTTTTTAATTTAATATAAACACCCCAACTGGGAAATTGTGGAAATTACCAGAGTATCGACAAAGTTTTGTGCACATTTATAATGGAAACACAGGTAAGATATTTTTTCTGTCCTGGTTAAGAATATCAAAATGAAGGGACTAAATTACAACTTCATAACTATTAAAATATGCTGCATAGTAGCTCTGGAGGAGCTGCAAAGCTTCACACCTCGGGTTGTTAGATGCTGTTATGGCCATCTTTGGGCTCTTCAAGTAATTTTAGTAGGCTGGCCTCTTCTGGGAGAAGTCACCACTGTTCACTTTTTCTTCATTTGTGGATAATAGTTCCTCTAAAGCACTTTGGACTTCCTTATATATGAATGGTACTATCCACTATACGTTAACTTGCCTTCTCACATGTGTTTGATGAAGCCCAAAAGCCTTAAAAAATGGCTTTGTGAACTGTCAATAACTTTGTTTCTCACCTGTTTTTGAAATTTTGAGATCTTTTAGCTTACTTCATGTTGTTAGACATGTCTTATTTAGATGGCTCCTTAATTTTACAAATTTAGCTAGTCACATTGAATCAAAAATGGTTGTTAATTAATGATTAAAAGGTAGCCTTTTTTCCCTTAATAACTCAAATAAGAATTAGAAAGCTGTTTATTTGTATTTACTTAGATTGTCTTTGTCTGAAATTAAGATTTGATGATCTGAAACATTTCCATTTGACAATAAAAAGCACCAAAAACAGAAGTAGTCAAAGCAGGTGGCCACAACATGCTATCAATAGTGACGTTAACCACATTAACCATTGTAACATTTAGGATCGCTCCATAACTGAGTGTGCACTTGAATTGTGGTTGCACTGACCACAATTCGAATGCAATCAATGCACATTTGAATTGGTGTTTAGCCATTGCTAAACACCAAAGGTTAAGGTGAATTCAACTTTCATAACTTCCCTAACTTCGAACTAAGAGATAATTGCGCATCCATGTTTAATCTCAGGGGGAAGCACGTTCATTATCTGCTGACAGTTGCCTAAATGACTTCTTGGTTTTTTTTTTGACACTCGACACGAAAATTATGGGAGGCATCTGTTAAATTTTTCTCAACATCCATATATCTCTCTTAAAATGAGTGCCTAATCTTCTCCTGTCATTACTTTGGCCACAGTTTGTTAACATACACTAACAAACTGTAATTTTACACAGGAAATCTTTGTTTTGTCTGTTCCCCACGCGGGGTCGGCAGGTTCATGATGACGTTTTAACCCTGCGTGAACCAGACTGGGGGTGGGGGGGCTGAAAGGGGGTGGGGCGGGTAAGTTGGAGCTGAAAAATAGGAAATAGATAAATTAAAGTATGATGAGCTGGGATGCCCTTTGTGGCAGGTAAGGAGTGCAGGGGGTGTTCAGGAATGAAGGCTGTGTGTGTGATGGTGAGAGGGGGGAGTTACAGTGGCCAGGGGGGCAATAATGGGGAGTGGGAGAGAGGGAGGCAGACACACAGTAAAGTGCAGAGGAGAGAAGGAGGACAGATAGGAAGAGTGTCAGGGAGTAATCTTATCAAGGCTGGTTTATCGCAGTGGTCTGCTCTCATGCACATCATGCCTATGGGGGAGGGGGAACTCTTTATCACGAACCCAGGAAGAGTCAAGCTGACGCCCTTTACTACGTCTGTTTGTGTACTTGCAGAAAAAGACTTCCCTTTAGTCTGTGCTCCCTTTATTTTTCATCCCAACTCAGACTATAGTGCCATCCTAAATTATCCCTAATCCTTGAATGTTTCCACATTTTGTCAGGCTACGCCACAAACTTCAACATGTTTTTATTGGGATTCGACCAACACAAAGTGGAAGGAATATAATATATCCAGGCCCCTTTAACCTGATGCCGTTACATAAAATCCAGTAACTTCAGAAGTCGCCTAGTTGGAAAAGACTATTCACCTACGAATTAGTCTGCACAACCGTAATTAGCTGTGAACTCAACAGATAAGTTTGCTTTTATTCAGCTGGTCAGAGTTGATGATGGTCAGATCAATGGATCTCAAAGAGGAGTGATCATGAAAAAAAGAAAAAAACGGTTGGATGGGGTGTGAAAGTCATTTTTGTTCTCTTAAAGGGCCAAAAGAGTATATTGATAAAACTTGTTCACAAAATGTTTAAATATTAATGAATTCTTAAAATTCATTAATATTTCAATGACTTTTAAAATATTAAAATATTAAAATTAAAAAAAGGGACAGAAAAGGAACATCTTTTCTGTCCCTCCAACATTTCGTGATTTTTTTTTGGTAATTTTTCCATTAAAATTATGTATTAGTACAAAAAAGAGCGGGGATTTGCTGATTTTGCGTGAATTTCCACAATAATTCTCAAAGAAACTGGAGAGACTGATTGATATAATTTGTCAGTAAACAGATAAAAACTGCATTGATTTGATTGATAACATAATATTTAAGCACACTCAGTGTTTAGTCCAGAATTAGAATATAGAGCACCAGGTAAAAACCTATGATGGGCCAGATTTGGTCCACAGGCCTTTTGTTTGACACAGGTGCTTTAGACTGAAGCATATATTTGAGTTATATTGGGCCCAGTCAAAGTTCAGACATATTGTAAATGGAAATTTGTGGCTGAAGTCAAAAAACGATTAACACAGGCCAACAAAATAACTAGATAATCATTCAGTAAGGGCCAAATGCGACGGGAAATGAACACTGGGTTTAAGAACAACATACCAACAAACACGGTGGTGGCAGTGTGGAGGTCTGGGTTTGCTTTGCTACTTCAGGGCCTGGACGACTTAAATATGAGGATGTGTGCATGGTTGTTCCTCCTGTGTGTCTCTGTTTCAAACATCTTCAGATTTGAAAAGCCGACACCTGCAGGCAAAGTCAGTCCAGAAGCTGTTTCACTTTTCCTTCGGGCAATCGATATGAAGAATGTGTTTTGTGGCAAAGATATCAATAAATTAATAAACAGAAAATCTGTCGCTGATGAAGCAACTGGTTTAACAAGTACTCACAGTTTCTGCTTTAAAGCTGCAGGTACGTATGTGAAAGAAAACTGGGAGGTGGCGTAATTACGTAGAAAATAAATTTGACAGGCCATATTGAGACATATGAAACAATGTATTAAACAAATAAGCAACATATTGTATATTTCTGGCCTTGAAAAGACAACCTAGAATCGTTCTTGGAAAAACAACATATAAAGGAGGTCAATTAAATCAATAAAATTGTGCTGGACCAATAGCGGTTGGTTTCTGGATGTGGAGCGGCACAGCATCCGTGATGGATGTTTTCAAAGCTCCAGAAACGCAGAATGTTCCTTTAAACAGTGAGAAGGATTGCACAATAGCATCCTTTAGCTAAAGCAATAGTTCGGAGAGAGGTTACAAAGGAACAGAACGACAACACACTGAAGACTGATGGCGATGATTGCTGACAGAATTTGGACAAGAGAGAAATTTAAAAAAAATGGGACATTTCTCCAAAATGGATGGAAAGACTATATGGGTGGCTTTCAATTGGCCGAAAACAACACTGAAGGGCTGTACGAATTTCCAACAAGTACCACCTGTGTCCCACGTGTAACAACAATCTCCAGTATTCTCCATATGTTTGGACTTTGAGTTCTGAAAGACAGAATTCATTTCTTCCAGAGAAAACATGCAGACCTGGCTAAAACTTTATGGGACAGTGTGGTGCAGTCTTATGAAACCAGGTTTAAGCTTCTGAGTCACAAACCCAGACGTTGGTATATGTAGCACAGAAAAAAGTAAAAGTACAACATATTGGAACACAGTGGTAGTGGTATCATGAGCGTCCTGTTTTGTTAATACTTTCCTTCAGATAGAACTGATGTTTGTGTCAAGGGTTATGAACTTAAGAATGGTTCCGGTAACTCTTTTTTTGTCAGAGAGGGAATATTTATTTTTATCATCACACTGATAAAAATGATAAAATAAAATAAAAAATTACTTTATCTTTTATTTTCAGAGTGGAATTTTACTACTAGTCAAAATATGAGGGGATAAAGTATTTAACTGACCAAGGTGTGCTGCAAGTGATGGAGTAAGACTGAGCAAAGTGCCACAGGCTGCAGAGTTACTCACAACCTGCACAACCTGATTTATGTGGATTACTGTAAATGTTTTTTCCCTCTGGTATGCAACCTGACAAAAACAGGATATGTAAGGAGCTTAAGCCTACTGTGAGTCACGCAACAGCCTCACATGCTGCCCTTCACCCCACAGTGTACAAACCCATTTACTCACAAGCAAACCTGTCAGGGTTCAAACTGGATGATTATCTATCATCTTCTATTCATCAGGTGCAAGCAAGCTGACAGATGTCCATGGCAGGAACATGAAGGAATCCAGGACAGGTTTGTTTACAAGTACATCTATATAATTTAAAAGTCCCTAATAACAACGGATATCCTGTCAACAGTGGCTGTGTTTCAAATCTGCTGCCAAAATTGCCACTGTTTTATTAAATTATTATTGTCACAACTACTTGCAAAGTTGGCATTTTTAATGGACTTTCAATGCAACTTTTAGAGCAACTTTGCATTAAAAGTGTCATTATTTACCAAATGACACTTCATGACAACAGTCATAAACACTCATAAAGACTCCTTCATGTTCATGACAGATGTTATGTCATGTTTATGACAGTGTAATGTCAGTCTTATGCACACCCCTTCAAATAAAGTGTTACCAAAGTAACGAATCAAACTAAGTTCATGTTCCGACAAGTTATTTTTCATACTCTGCAAAATATTGCTGCTTGGAAGAATGGTCATCCAGAAAGTCACTGGTTTTATTCAGTGACTCTGATTAAAAGTTGCACACATAATGTATTGAAAGTGTGTATAAAGTTGAGAAATTATTTAATTATTTAATTTTAGCTTATTTTTAAAGCTGTGGATACATTTATAACTTCTTAAGTACTATAAATGTATAACATAGCTAAGCTACAGCCAAACACTGTAGCATAGCTATGGAAAGCTAAGCTACAGTGCTAAAGTTAGCACTGTAGCTTTAGCACTGTAGCTTACCTATTGAAAATGTGAATAAAGTTGAAAAATGATTGAATTTCATTTCATTTTTAAAGCAGTGGATACATTTCTAATTTTTGCTATGGCTAGCTAAGCTACAGTGCTAAAGCTAGCATACATAATGTATTGAAAGTGTGAATAAAGTTGATAAATGATTGAATTTCATTTCATTTTTAAAGCAGTGGATACATTTCTAATTTTTGCTATGGCTAGCTAAGCTACAGTGCTAAAGCTAGCATACATAATGTATTGAAAGTGTGAATAAAGTTGATAAATGATTGAATTTTAGCTTATTTTTAAAGCAGTGGATATGTTTTCTACTTCCTGCTGTGGCTAGCTAAGCTACAGTGCTAAAGCTATCATGTACTAGCGTATAAATTAGCCGCTTTTGTGTTCTCCTTTATAGCAAAACCAAAGCTAACATCTCCTGTGTTACTTATCTTGCTCATTCTGATTGTTAATTTCAAGCGCAAACGCTACCATGTTAAGTTTCTACACCTATTACCCACCACTAGAGGGAGACGAGGGTTTGTTGAGGTTGTAGCCATGGAAACCGCCCCATTTTCATTGCTAATGCTTTCGTATGAACAAGAACTTTAACTGTTATTTGTGTCAGTACTGTTGAACAAATGGCACCTAGATTAATGTACGTAAACTTTGTAAATATTAGTTTAAGAAATATCGTCAACCCAACACTTACAAAAAGGAACGGCCCATATTGAATCAGCTAATAAATTATCTTTTTCCAATCTAATATACTTAGAAGGGAAAATCTGAATAAAAATTTCATGAAAAACTACTTAGGATTATTTTCATCTGTTGAACACTTTGTACTTAATCACTTTCAGCTGTTGCTGATACCCAAAATGCAATATACAGAAAAAGCAAAGGCGTGAGCAACAAACGCTCATAAGTGACCCTTGAAAAACTACAAGCTTTGTATTTGGGTATGCAGTGAGTGTGTTTGCTTGAGCACAGCCACACCCTTCAGTAGTAAAATCACGTACCATTAGACCACAACCTAAACAGAAACGGTCGGGCCGGCAAACCTGCTGGGTCAAGATGACAGCGTGACTAATGTTATCGGCAACAACATCTTGCAGCACGCTGAACAAGGCTGACTTTTGACACAGTTCAAAGACCTCTCTGTTTTATTTCAATACTTCCAATTTCATGTTTGAGCTTTACTTACTTCTTATTCTCGACACTTAGAGATTTCTTCTGTTTTCATCTCTTTTTTTGTTTTGTTTTTAGATCTTTCAGGTCATCAAACAAAATGTCAAAGCAAAGATAAACTGAGTAAAAGTGGAGGACCACATTTTCTGAAAGCAAAGGACAAGTTCACTCATCACACCCAGGTTTGGTTTCTGCAGACCTGTGCTACCGGGAGCCAAACACGGTGGTGGTCATGTGATGTTCTGGAGCTGCTTTGCAGTTTTAGCACCTGGACGACATAAATTCTCCTTTATGCAAGGAGAATTTGGCTATCATTTCACAACCTCAAGTTCAAGCTTAAGCTTATGCAGCTGAACAATGATCCAAAGCACACCAACAAGCCCAACTCTGGACAGCTAAAAAAAAAACTCCCCAAAAAACAACTAATACCACATGAAGATTTTGAAGTGGCCTAGTCAAATTCATGTGGCATGACCTTAAATGTGTTACTGATGCCAGAAAACTCTCCAATGTGGTGACATTAAAACATCCTGAATGAGTCAAACATTTCTCAAACGCAATGAAAATAATTTATCTGCAATTTAGTTGTAGGCTTAGAAACAAATGAAAACCTTAAAACAAAGAAATTGTAGTCACAGAGGCTTATTCTTGTCTGATTACAATTGTTTTAAAATTAGTAAAATCCAACATGTTTCTACGAAATATATTAAAATCCAATTTAGCCTATCTCTGCATCTTATCTTTCACTTGCTGCCTTCCTCTTATCTTATTTTATACCAGCATGATTACCCTGAATGAGTTTTGTTCTGATTCCTGGAGATAACGCCCCGTCCTCGGAGAAGTGAGCTCCACGCTCCGCAGAGGAGGATTTGGTAAGAGGGTTGAAAGGTCTGAGTGATTTTTCAAACCCCAGTTATCCCTCGCTCTACACGCGGCTCCACTTAGTCTATTTAGGCAGGCTATAATTAGATTAGTGGACTTTATGAGCCCCTCCAGAAGAACAGAGAGGAAAGGAGAGGTACAGAAAAAAAAGTGGAGGGTGGGAGAGACAACCATGTTGCCACCCTTTGATCTGTAGCGCTTGTGAAATATGTTCCCTGTCCTCTCCATATGCCCTTCATAATCACCTAATATTCCTTCACTTACACACACAGATTTGCCCTTTAGGATCAGCGCAGGAAAAACCCAGAGCATGCGATCTGGAGTCTGTCTTTTATTTTGCTCCTCCAAAAGCAAATGCAAGGCACTTGGGGCAGAGTGGGACAGGGAGAGAAAATTATGAAACGTGCTCCCCACATTCCTTTCAATTTAATGGCTGCATTAGTATGTCCTGTTTTGACAAGGAGTTTGGGCCCCAGTGCTCCAATGCGAATTCCTACAATGGGAAGACTTATGGCTTGGTGGTTGGAGGAGATAAATGTTCACCTCCAAAAATTTAAGGGTGTTGGCTTTGAGGTTGAAATGTTAGTTACGAAAGCAAGAGTTTCCAATCTGAAAAAAAAAAAAAGATAATTTTGTCCTCTGGTCAGCAACATGTTGTCAAACAATGTGATGATCCAGTTTGACCTTGCATATAAGAGCCACAAACATCAATGTATTTTGCTGGGGCTTATGTGATAGATCTATTTAATGTAGAAACGGAAATAGAAGGATGCATGGTGTTCAAAACTGTTCACATGAAAAGTGTGACGTCTGTTTAAAGTCCTTTAAATAAAAACTAGTAATTGCCCTTTAGACGGTTTGCTGAAAGTACGTTAAAACCCTGGAGGAACAGCAGAAGTCCACAACTGGCTTCCAATACAATTATAAGTTAGGTACCAAGTAGAAGAAGGTTCTTTGGTCAGATGAGACCAAAATTAAAAAGTCTGGGTGAAATACCAACTTGAACACAACATCCTTCTGGTGAAAAGGCCGCCTTATGAACGTAACTAGGGATACACAATCCACTTTTTTCCTTATCACCAATTCTGATCCGATACAGTGCCGAATTGACTGAAAATTTAACTTTTTTAAAAACACAGACATAAACACAGATAACTGTGCTCTAGCACAACACACTGAGAAAGCTGTTCAGAGTTAATATGGATGGAGCTAAATAAGGAAACTTCTTGGAAACAAATTCTGTTGGAATCTGCAAAAGTCTCGACACTCGGATAGAGGTTAGCTTTCTAGGGGAACAAACTCTAAAGAGTAATGGTGTGTACATGTCAGAACGACCTAGCCAATGTCTGAATCAAACTTTTCAACAAGAGTAGAAAAGCAATATTCAGAAGGACTCTTGACACATCCATTCTGATTAGGCTCTTTTTCCAAGAGTTTGTAGAAACATCTGTCTCTAGATATGCAAAGGTGAAATAAACCCCATGAAAAGTATTTCTACAAAATACTGATCCGAACCACAGCAGAAACTCAAGACGTCGTCTCGTCTGAACCCAACAAGAAGTCTAATACCTTCTTATTAGAGAGCTTGTGTCTCTCCCTGATTCTTTATCTAAGATTTATTTCACCAATGCCATCACCAATGGCATAAACAATATTTTGAACGCGAGCCCAAGAACAAAGCATACACTCCCCAGATAAAATCCCAACTAATCTCCCATTCCATCTACCTTCTGCACGGACCACTGACTGCACTCATGCTGTGAGGAAGACAAACAGTTTGACCACTGACCTCAGGCTAGTCTGCCGCCTTTGAAGTTGACCAACAATCTAGCCAGAAGTTCTTTAACAACTGTGGACATTAAAGAGCAGAGTGATAAAACCATTCCTTCTTTTTACAGAGTGGCTTAGATGAGAGAGTAAGCTCCTTCAGCTGTAATAATATGATGAATATGAGAAATGTTCCAGCAGACTGATCATGCGTTGCTTTACGGTATTTAGAGGGTTATGTCTTACATCTCAGAAACACTCCAACTTTAATATTAGTCAAGATTAAAAAAAGGCGTTTTCACATGGTAGAAATGACTGTAATCTGTCTTCTGTTCCAGTACTTTTGGGCTCAAACTTGGATTTCTCACTATTGCTGAAAAGTCTTATCTGAATTCCACTGGGCTCATAAAGTGGTCGTTGTGGATTTAATGCACTTCAGTGTCATGTGTAAACACGCAGGGTTTGCCTATAAGGGCCTTTAGGGAGCATTTGGAAGTATGTTTATCCAAAATATACACTTAAAATGACCCAAAATGAGATGTAAACAAATAAGTTTTGTGGCGGACTTTTGACCTCGGTTATTTTGAAAGATCTGATTTCCCAATTTCTAATTCTTTGTGAACAGAGGGGATAGTCTCATAGTAAAATAGAATCAGGAAAAAGGTTACACTAAGAGCAACCTTTTTCTCTTACTCTTAGAGAAAAAGAGTAAGAGACAAAGGTAAAAAAAATGTTTTAGGAAGAAACAATAAAGCCATCTACAAGAAGAGACTGTACAAATTTTACTTCTTGAGGAAATCTATGTCCTTCAGTGTTTGTAGCTGGGGTAGTAGCATGAGAACCAAAACTTAAAATCTTAAACAACCAGATTAAGAAGGCTGGTTCTGTATTCAGGACTACTGTGAAACCTCAGGAGATTATGGTACAAAGAAAAATTATTCATATAATCAAGAAAATGTAGGCTGTTATGTACAACAACAGAGGGTTCTTCAGATTAGATGTAATACAAACTACAACATGATAGCCTGCCTTCCCATAGCAATCAACATCTACAACAACTCTTTTAAGAAACTTGACTTACTATAAGTTGAATTTGAATTATGATGGAGGCTGTGCACATGGTCTGAATGGGTCTTGTTCAAGACCTCAGTTTCAGCTACAGGTTTTAGGAGGGCTTTAGTCCCTGTCAGAGGAATTGTTGGTTGACACCAGCAATGATGGAAGCATCAAGCTGTAGAAAGAGAGACTTAGTTGTTTAAGGGACTCCAGGTAGTAGGTAGGCAGAAGGACTCCAGTTTTTGTGAGTGAAGAAGCAAAAACTTTGGGAGTAATTGAGGAATATCTTGGGCAAGGACCTTTGGTTGGCCTCAAGGAAGTCCTGGAAAACTGACAACTCAGTGAGTACTCAATCAATGACCAAGTACATAGATGAGACAGGGTAGGAGGGAGAGGGAAAGAGTCCATTATCAAGTTTGAGGTCACTGAGGAAGCTAAAAGGTTTCCTGGTGCCAGTGGTGGATGAGATTGGACGTCAATGAGCTGTCCTGGTTGACATGTCTCTTCAATGACACAAGGAGGATTGACAACACCTGTGGAGTGGTGCACTTAAGGTGGTGGTGGTCTCATTTTTTTTAAAGAAAGGAGCTAAGAATATGTCTTCCGTGGATCACACCTCTCAGCCTCCCTGGGAAAGCTTATTTTAGATAATGTAGAATAAGGTTTCCCTGCACTTTGGCAGATTTCCAGAATGACGTGTCATTTTTCACGTACTGCGTATTCCAAGGAAAGGCACTGAAAACTCTAAATGATAAGTCTACTTGCTATGCTTTGTTAAGCCTCATTGTTATCTGCCCTAAAATGCTGCATCACTGCCTCAGTCTTGCGGCTTATTATCACCTATAGAACTGAGAATTTTGATGTGCAGAATTGTGCATGAAATTACAGGAAAATAGGTCACAGAACCAGATAATTTATGTAAACTAATCAATCACAATGATAACGGTATAATAGACCCTTGTTATAAACTTCTGTTTCCTCTTCAAAGCTAAAGTGGCTAAAAGTTCAGCATGCATGTCCTCTGATGGTGCTTTGAGGATCTGTGTGCGAGAATGAAGATCACAGCAGGCCAACCAGAGAGTTTAAATGTGTGATTCCAGCAGTTTGGCACAAGAAAATGAAACTGACACCGATAATGTCAAAACATAATTGCTGCTTTCGTTGCAGCGGTTTCCCCCTCTCATATTCACAAACTACTGCAGCCTTTGTTTGCGTTACATGGTGCTTCTGCCAAACACACCAGTCCTCCCTCTCTTCCTGCACCGAAGGTAGAGGATGTCTGCAAAAGCCAAGACATTCCTGCAGCTGGGTGGTAGGATTGCGCCACTGCTTTCAGCCTCGTCCCCCTCTGTCTCTGTCTTTGCCTCTTCATTTATCTCTTGTTCCCAAGCAGACCAGTGAGCTGCTTCGGTTTCAGCAATCTGCACAGAAAGCAAACAACCAGCACTCGCTGTGTTTGTGTGTATTTATGCGCCAGTGTCGGAGCCCTTGGCATGTGACTCATTGTCCCGTATAAAACAACCTTTATTATAATGACTGCTCATTACCTTCCATGCCTTCATATAAAGATATATTTATATACGCAAGGACATAACCTCATCGCTCATCTACATAACAATTATGACCCGTTTTATGGGCCTCTCGGAGCCATAGAGGAAACGCTGAACGCTGTTGGTTACAAAAATGGCCTGGGTGACAGACAGGTTGGGAAATGAACAACAGCCACAGCTCATACTCTAGTTCCGTTTATGCTGTGGCCTGACTGTTTGTCTTCCAATCTCTCTGGCATAAAATTACCGCATCAGTAATGTACTCTGTATTCTGTGTGGTTACCAGGAAAAGTGGAAGTTGTGGTAAAAACACTCATATTCACCAGCTACTGTGGCCTCCCTTTGCGAATACTGATCAATTTTATGTGAACGCAAAGAGAACTTGATTGTCCCACAACAGTCTTGAAGTTGTTCTACTTCCTGTAGGGACAACATTTCTTATATTTGAAGTGGTGTTTATTGATAGGTCTTTCTTGAGGTTTAACCTTTTGCATACAAATGGCTCCCTTGAATCTAATCTATGAATTGTAAAGATATTTCAAATTCATCTAGTGTTATATCTATATTTGCCGAATCTATAAAGTGTTGACAGAGCACAACCTTTGTTGTACAGGGTGCTACTTCCTGCAGTGGCTCTTACATTAAGCCTGTTCTATGCTGTACAAACCAATTTCCCCATCCAGAAGACTTTTCATGTTTTTTTCTCACAAATAAACATCTCAGATCATTTTCATAAATCACGATCAAGTATATTTTCTGGTTCAGTTTCATCAGCAACACCCAGGCCTGATTTTTTTTCCTCACCTGCAGAATCAAGATATCACTTCAAGAATCACTCTAACATGAAGTAGGCTAAAATACCTCAAAAAGCAACACGCCATGCTCTTATGTAAAGATGTCGCCTATCAATCTGGAAAAGCTTGCAAAGCAAAAGACGTTATTCACAAAGAAAATATGGACCAGTGATGGTGAATCTTCTCAGGAGTGACTAGCAGACCAAAAACTACTGAAAAAGTGCATCAACAACTCATCAAGAAGGCAACAAAAGAGCTCAAAACAACATCTAACATACTGGAGGCCTCATTCGATTCATTTAAGGTCATGTGATAAAAAATAAAGAAAGAGACAGAGTAAAATTTACATCATGGATTGAATTCCAAGGTGATGAATAACTGCTCTTCCAAGGACTGGACCAAAAATGAGTGAAAAAGTTGCAGAAGTCCAATAAAATGCTTTCTAAGACTTTCAGGAAGACTGGAGTACTACTGATGAAGACCATTTTAAAGAAAATGTTGGATGTACATAGAAATGAGAGGTACTCTAAAAATGTTGCATTGCTCTTGTCTCTCTTAAAACGTACATTCATAAAACTCCTGCAAGGAGAGAGGGCAGCAAGTGGAAAGCATATAAGAAACAGCCATTTTTATTGGTCATGTGGAAACAGGAAGTCAGTCCAATGCCGTTGTTAGATCTTGTACCTAAAAGTCAGGGAAACACAAAATGAAGGAATAATAAGCTTCAACATCCATCCCCTAAAAAAAAGAAACTCCATAGCATCAGCCATAGGTGTGTCTTTCTGCAGCCAAGAAACAAAAGACTGTCTCCCATCTGTGGACTGAGTCCAGAGATAAAAGGAGTCAGTTTTATGGAGCATGATAAGAGGTAATATAATTTAAATGAGGTAATATAATTTAAATGAGGGGAAAACACATCGGTGGAAGCAGGTAAACTGTCATCTTTGTCCAGGTAGATGACAAAGAGGACACTTTGACCAGTGTCCTCCACACGCGTTCAATCATTACCCCACCACAGGACCTATTGACAGTTTCTGTTTCCTTGATACCTGATTTTTATGCAAAATGTTCTGATGTTACAGAGGGCCGATGATGCCACTGTGACCGAGTTCAGAGTGTTTGGAAAAACAAAGCATCACAGATCCGCCACGATACCCAACAGTGGGAGTGAGACGCTCTTCCGTATATGTTGTGACATGCCAAACCCTCTATGAGAGACATCAACAATCTCAAACCAGGCTTATTTCTCCAAACATTTGGCTCCGGTTGAAGTCTTGGTAGAGTTTAGCAAACTTAGCACATTTAAAACTTTTCTCCAAGCAACAGGATGTTGGTACATAGATGTAGATAGCATCTAAAGTTTGTGTTTACTTCTTTCACCATGCTGCTTACTGTACACTCCCCTAATGTACCAAGATAAACTTGGGTCTGTGGTTCTATTAAACTTATTGTTGCTTTAACTATAGATGCACAAGTTAGCTGGGAAGGTATTTTCTTGTTATTCCTGACTTTTGAAGCTCAATACTTAAATAGCATGTTTTCCCTAATTTTCTATTTTTGACTGTGACTAAGAGAGGAGATATTGGGATACAAGTTAAAAGGTTGGTAGACATTCGACTTCAGTTTTTAAAAAGGCTGAATTGAAAAATATGTAGCAAAACAAAAGATACTGCTGGGGAAAATAATTTCAAATTTTAAAAAAATGGAGATTTGCAATATGTTAAGATACAAAGTAATTTCTACTTTTTTCCAGAGTCACATACAGTTCAGTTGTATATGACCTGGTAAATCTTGCCTGTCTTTGGTCAAATTGAGTACATTTGTAAAGTTCAATCAGCTGCTCCTTCAATGTCAGGACTGGCGTTGTTGTACAGTCAAAATATGTGATTATATGTTGTTCTACATGCAAAATATGAAACCAATATCAACTGTATCAAAGACAAATATTTGCTCTCATTCGTAGCTGGACTCTGAGCTGAAAATCAACACGAATTAAGCTTTCCTTTGTGCCAGTGCATATAAAACTAACTCCAGCCTACATCTGCTTGGCTTGACGATCCCGGAGCTGGTTAATAATCAACAAATACAACCTCATTAATGCTTATCAAAAGCTAAATGCATCATCATCCATCATATAAGGGGGCGTGTACTTTTGGATCTGACCCAGGTGGCACGCAGGGGTTGGTTTCACTGTGCATTTGCGAGCGTGTGTGTGTGTGTGTGTGTGTGTGTGTGTATTTATCGCAAACAGATGCTTAATGTCCAGAGAAGAGATAAGTGGCTGGGGCTGACGCTGCTGATTTGTCTTCCTGACATCGCTGTCACGCAATTTCAGTTTTGTTTCAGTTTCACAGACTCCGCACCTGTATATTAAAGTATTACACATCAGCTTGTTTATATGTGAGAAACAAGGGAGTTGCTACCCTGGTTTTCACTGTTCTCATGTTGGACTGGAAGTGACATTTGTCTTGTGGTTTAGCCAGACATTTACTTGTTGTTTTCTGTTAGAGCTGGTCGTTTCCTCCGCCGCCTCATGCGCTTACGTACACACACACACAGAAAAGTGGTTCACCATTGCAGGCGTGGGTGCATGTTTTGCCCTTGTTTGATGTGCTCAGAGCCAAAAAGTTGTCCCCTTTGCATGTCTTGTGCGGTTAAACAACATTAGTCTCTGAGTACAAACCAGATAAAAGGGCTTCTTCATGAGTGAAAGTGTGTGGGAAGTGGTAGCTTTCAGGAGCATCTGTAAGTGTGCAGCAAATGTACTGGTGTATTGAGGGTTTAAAGTTTAAGAAGAGGCCCTAATTCCACTAAGACAAGGAAAAAAGTGTTTCAGTAGGTCTGCTTTCTTCTGTTTTGATTTTAGTCTAGGAAGGAAGACAAAAGTATCCCTCAATTAAATTTGCCAAACCACCTCAACACAAATACAGAACCAAGCACAAACTTAGAAGAAAAACATTTGCAAAAAACAATTTGCAGAGTAAGATTTTCTTTTTGTTTGTTTGTTTTTGCCTGCACCTTCTCAGTAGGTCAATCCAAAATCTTCCCTTGGAAGTGTGCTCCGAATCATGATCCTTCTCCATAACCCACGTGAGTTTAAGGGTCACGAACTGGTTCGACGTTCTCCGTCAGTAAAATTCAAGCTTCCATGAATTATTTGAAGTTGGTCAGATCCTAAAGTAGCAAATCAGCCCCAGACCATCACACCACCACCACCGTGTTTGACCGTAGCTATGATGCTGTTTTTCTGAAATGTTGCGTTAGTTTTAGGGCAGATTTTTGCCAGTCCGCAGAAGATGTTTACAAGAGTCTTGGGGATGATCAAGATGTTCCTTGGCAAATGTGAGAAGGGCCTTTGTGTTCTTTTTAATCACGAAACTCTCCCACGGATGCCATTTATGCCTAGTCTGTTTCTTTTTACTCAGTCATAAGCTAAAGGTCGTATTGGGCTGACTAGCTCATACTCTCCGAGGGCGTCAGCCAATTAAATATATTGCCTTTTAGTTCACAATATTGCACTCTGACAAAGAACCATTTCTTTTATAGTATTGTTAAGTACAATTCTGCAAGTGTGCAAAAACCAAAGAACCGTGTTTCTCAAACAGAGGTACTGGCACCACTGCTGGTACTTGGAGTTCCTTTAGTGACACTGAGGAGAAATTTTGGTATCTGAAGTTGTATGGTAAATATGATCAAGTCTGATGATTAAGATCAATATCTCTAAAAGCGGGAACTTGGATCTGGGCAAGTAGGAGTTGAGAATTACATATCATAATTAACTACAATTAACAATACATGCTCTACATTATATTTCTAACACATCACTTTAGATTGTATGACTGGTTAAATGACATGCAAATAATCAAAAATGCCAATAAAAGCTTTCTTTCCCCCCATTCTTTTTAACAGCTGTCTCTAAGGTTTTTATGCAAGGCAGCCATGTTGGATTTTGAGGCCAACACTGACAAGAAATCTCTGACTTTCCCAAACAGATTTCTAATTCATTTTCCAGCTTCATAAGTTTTAACTTGTGTGTAAAATATGAATCCACAATCATGTTTTATCCATCAACTAATTGTGTACTGTTAATAGGTAACAGACTCGTTTGGTGTTTTATTTCATGACATAACACAACAAAGTGAAATAATCTTGTTGTACTCCTGCTTTAAAAATTCTACCAGGAATTTGGGAGTTGGAAAACCTGGACAACGTGCTACTTGTTCGAAAAACTTGTACTGTTGACATTCCTGAGTTTCACAGGGATTGAGATAAAACTTCTTTCAAAACAAATCGGTTTTTAATGAACTGCTGAGCCAAGCAGTAGTTACAGTTTAACTACTGTTCTTGCCCCAGCTTTATAAACATGGCCAGGATATTGATTTATTGACCGAAGAGTGTTTGTCTCTTCTTGGACATGTGACAATATATGGCTCCTGGTGTCTTGTTAGGCGGTTGCGATAGCCGCAACCGCCTCAATCACAGTATTATTAACTGTCAGGAGTACTTGACTTTTGTGTGTGAAAGCTGGATCTGTATCGATTCCTGAATTAAAAGTCATCATTTCCCTGGCTTGTGTTGTTAATGATGCCGTATAAATTATCTCCTGCCATCTTTGCAATATTTTATGTTATCTTTGTCCCTAGTATGTGTTTCTTGTACAATAGCTAAATTAGAATTCATTAAAATCATAGATCACTTTATGTACTTCACATTCGAGGTCGTTGTAAAACAGTATGCACTAATTCTTGTAGAGAATTTCTTTTTTCAATTGCTGTTTTCATAACAATAATCCTGTGATTGTAGGTCTGAAACCGCATAATCAAAGTTCTTGGTGAAACTTTTGTTTTGTTCATTCTCTACGCTCTCTCCAGCTGCAACTGGCATCTCAGAGGCGCTAGGTCCAGAGAGGACGTTCCCGTCTCCCCTCATTTGTGTTACTCTCTATGAAGTCAACTCATTCTTTTCCATTTCCACAACAACGTTCAAAATATCTCCCCGCCGTGTCGAAAATTCGAACTTATTGCAGCTAACAGCGTAAACTAGCACCAACAGCTTCGTTTTCACACTCCAGGGCCAAGTTGCTAGCGCTAGCTGAGATGTCTCCATGCTAGCTCTGTTTTCCCGAGTTCAAAAGTTTAACTTAATTTTTGCCACAAATCTTAATTAGTCTTTACTTGGTTTATTGAAGTTTGGCATCTCTGTTTTCCAGCACACTGGCAAAATCCGCTCTTTCTCCGGTTTTGAGCGGAGCAAGGTTGAGCTCAGTTCTCTAGTCTGCGGCCGTAATCGGAAGTCTCGGTCAACTACAGGGTACAACATCCTTAAGATAAGGGTGTGTTATGTAGAGATAAAAACTGTCATGTTTACAGTGGACTTATCTAATTATTAGTAGGTAATTGAAATAATACTGATACTGTTGGTTCCAGGTGAAAGGTCATTAGTCTTGCGGTTGAACTGCTAGTCTCCTGGATAAAATAATCTAATCTGCATTCAGAAAGTGTTCAGAATTCATTTTTATTAGTATGAACACATTTCAAACTAACAAAAATGTCAAAGTCACCTCACGCTGATGACACAGGGGACAGATTCTTAGGATTACTTGAGATGAAACTTTGCATTTTGTACTTATTCAGTCGTTTTAGTCCTTCCTGTATTTCTGTACATTTGCAGGTTTGTTGTAGGTACAGACAAAATCACTAATGGTTTTCAGTGACCTTAACAGACTTAGGCTGTGTTCACACTGCAGAAAAAGTGGCCCAATTGGACCTTTCCTGCCCATATGTGACCCAAACCTCAATCTTTTAAGACAGCGGAAACACCCAAATATCCCAATTTTTAAAATTCATGTTTAGAGCAATTATTTACATGGTTGTAAATCAAATATACATCAGTCATTCACTCGACTTTTATTTGAGTCACGACTTTCAGGAGAGGCAGGAAGCTGCAAAATCATACTCATGATTTTGACTTCCTCACTGATGCACACACACACGCTGACATGTGTTGCCCACGTTTAATTCTGTAAACACACCGTACTGAATGGGACGTTATGTCCTTCCCTGCACATGCAGGTCACTAAGCGTCAAGGAGTTTTCACCCTGGAGACTGATGGCGGTGGTATTTAAAGCGCAATTACGAAAAGAAAAAAAAATGGAGTAAAGGAAAAATCTGAGCTGAGCAGAACCACCTGCACTCCTTACAGTTAAATCCCAAATTGTAGATTTAAGTCTAAAGTAATTTTGTAATTTTACCAACATGTTTTTCTGACAGGAAGTAATTTTAATTTTTTAGAGTGGCCCAGTCAAGAGTCCCAGTTTGAATTTGATAGAAAATCTGAGGTAGTTGCTATAGATTATGATGATGGCACAGAGGCTGTCCGGCCTCAAAGACTTGAAGTTCATCGTAAGACATAAATCAGCTAAATCATCAGCAGTTATAGGGACTGTTTGATTGCTGTAATGTCATTAAATATTTTATATTGATTACTGAGAAGGGTATAAATAAGTCTCAATAAGCCATTTGTTCCAATGAAAATGTTAATGAAAACTATTTTTAAAGAAAATTGATGCTAATTTTGCAACAACTTATTATCTGTCAGGAGTCAAGAGTTGACCTTTAACCTTTTCTCTTCAAGAAAACATGAAGTCAGCAAATTCAGGGTTTCTGCAGGTTTCACCAACTCAAATGTAAGACTTTTTAAGACCACTAAGAATGAAGTTCAAGCCCTGTAAGAAAAAATATGGTGTGGTCAAACTACTCCTAAAAGTAGATTTATTCCAAAAAGTTACATGTAACTGAATAAATGTATCTAGTTACTACTCACCTCTGCTAGCAGGCCAGCAAGGGTATATTAGCAGAAAGTTAGCGTTAGCCGCAACCGCCTCAAGTCACAGTATGCAATGAAGATGTCTGCAAGACTTAAACTTTGGCCTTAAAGAAAAAAAAAACTACATACAAGATAAAACAGACATGCCGTGACAAAATTTAAGACTTGTGATTAATGTATTTAAGGCCGGCTTACGTTTTTTAAATTAATTTAAGAATTTTTAAGGATGCGCTCACACACTGCAATTATATCCACGCCCGTCTGCATTAAAGTAGGCTGCTTAAACTACGCTGTGACTTGGGCTCCTGCAGTCACACGTCTGTCCTCGGGTCAAACATTATTCAGTGGTAAAAGTCCCAGCTACAGTGTCAGCTGCGCACAGATCATAAACAGCAGTTTTCACTGCACCGCTGTTTGTTTTTGCTGCTGCAAACTTTTTGATTACCTAGTTAAGGTGACACCCTGACAGATACATGGCAAACTGCCGAAGCACAGATTTACTCTGGCACCAAAAGGCTCGTGGAGTTGCATAAATATTCAAAGACGACAGCAGCATTTTTAGGCTATACCCTCAGTGTTTAGTGTCATGTTGCTCTGGTTGCCATGCACATGTAGAAGCCCACACATGCTAAGCTCAAAGTGACAGATGCCTGATTTGTGATATATATACATATTCATGCCTTGGGTTATAAGCAAGGCAAGAGCACGTCAGCGGTTGACTACTGAATTATTTCAGCTCAATTGCTCCTCTTCTGTTTCTTTTTTTTTTTTCTTTTTTAGCTCAGCGAGCCCTCGGGGTCAAATGCAAGAAATCAAATCCCCATGATAGGCTCCGATTGTGTGTTTGTATCGTGTGTGTCTGGATGCAAGAGAAACTCGGCATTCAGTTAGCCTTGGAGACAAGTTTGTTTCCATAGCATGAGCACAGTGGGCCCATTCTGTTCTGAGTTCAGTCACCTGATTCTTCTCAGTAGAAAAGCTGAGACAGAGGTATGTGTTTTTTGTTTATTTGTCTGGGAAAAACACATAAAATCTACTACAGGCCTCGGTCTGATCAAACCTTGTGGGTTTGTGGAGCACTAGGAAAAACACACACACACACACAAAGACTCCAGGGATTCATTTAAGGGGTTTACTTAAAAGTTGTCCAAATTAAAGCTCTAATCCTGGTGGAGTATGTTCTATGAGAGCCTCTCTGTTTGGCTTCTGTCAGTCCTGTCAACCTTTGAGCAAAGGTTAGCTTTCTAAATTTGTGTAAACCTGTTCACACTACGACATTTAACAAAAGAAGCATTTTCAATTCTTTTTTTTTTTTTTGCAAATGTGAGTCGGACATTTATGTTCTTGAAACAGCGGGAATTTTAACCTTGGAACTTGCCCAACATCTTTGTTGCTGTTGAACACTGACTTGAAGTGCTTTAGATGTTGTTGGATCTTTAGTGACCTCTTGGATGAGTCGACAAATCGCTCTCGGAGTAATTTTGGTAGATCACCCTTTTGTCACTGTACAATGTTTCACCATTAGTAGATAATGGTTCCTAATGCTGTTTTCTGGAGTTTGAAAGTCTTGCAACCATTTCCAAACTAACAGAAGGCAACAACTTTGCTTCTCATCTGTTGTTCAAATTCTTTAGATGTGCTGTTTTTCGTTTAGCCTACTTCATATTGCCAGGCAAGTTCTAGTTACATTTTACTCTTGCTATCTTTGCGTGACAAAAATGTTTAATGAGCTGAAATATTTAAGTGTGAAAAAGAAGCGGAAAATGAAAGTGCTCAACCTTAACAGCACTTTGTAAAGGAAAGATCTGTAATGAGTTGAATGATTTAAAAGTTTTTAAAAGCTCTCCGTCAATATGTTCTTCTTCTTCTTCAAATAAGAAAGAGTATGCGAGGCAAAAATAAAGCGAAACTTCTCCTGCCAAAAAGGAAAACTGTTGAACACTGTGTATTTCTACGACTCGCCTCAGAACGTTGGTGTCTGTGAACGGAGGAGCCGGCAGGCCTGCATAGTCCTGGTGACCCCTGCTGCAAGTCAAACTAAACACTCCAACATTAAAACCAGCAGGACAGCCAGCATCTGAGGTCTGCACAAGCAGGCTGCAGAAATCACACACACAAAAAAAATCAAAATGTGTAAAGGAAGAAAAAAACAAAATAAAAAGCTAAACTATTTTGGCAGATTCGTGTGTTTACATCCTGAACTGGATGTGATTTGGCTTGGCTGCAGCAAAGCACAACTGAAGAGCATGCTTTCCCGCTCTTCCTGTTCCTAACTCTACCGTTCTCGGCCTCCTTTTCTTTTCTGTTTGTTTTCATTCTGTCTCTTTATAAATCTCCCCGGGGCATATGATTATTAAGGTGGCAATTCTAGATTAAAAAAACAAAATATTTTCTACTATTTTTTTTTTTTTTTTAATCTGATTACCGTTATTCAATGCTGCAAGTCTAAGGATGTTTTTCTGTTTTTAAGACAAACTGAGGATCGTTCACAGTGATCCAGTGTGTTCCAAGCATCTGACTTAAAGCCCTGAGCAAAGCGTGTCCTACCTTTGGACACACGGTGTCATTGTGTGGTGAGGAAATCTGGCTTGAAGATACCAAATACCAACACCTTAATATTTGGTACTGACATTAAATGTGATGTGTTTCCAGCAGCTGTATTTATCTACTTTGGTAAACCGTCAAAGTATCAATCGTCTTAAAAGTTTCAAAGCTGATTGTGGTTGAACTCCTAATTCTTATATTTTAGCTAGATCTTTGGAAGAAATAGAAACTAAATATTGGCCAATTACAAATTTCTTCTCTTCTTTTATCACAAGACAAGATGCAGTTTTGAACTTTTTTTTTAAAGAGTTTAATTCCATGAAACCCAGACTCAAGAAATCACTTAAAAAGAACCTTATTGAAAAACATGAAGTAGGCCGACAGGGCATCAAGGCCCATCAATCTAAAGAAATTCACCAGAGCCGACGGTGACCAAAGGAACACAAAAGCCCGTTTCATAATTGCCAAAAACCGTCTTGATGATCCTCAACTCTTCTGTGAAAATATTCTGCAACCTAATGGGACAAAACTGGAACTTGTCTTGTTACATTTGACCTAAAACCAGCACAGACTTCCAGAAACAAAAAAACGGTTATGTTGTCAGTAAAACGTGGTGTTATGTTATTATGATGTATATTTACATAAAAACTCAGTGGCGGTTTTGTCTAAAGCCTGACGGCTGTTTTGGTCGTCATGGGTGATGTAACCACTCATTAGGTTTAGGCGGTAATTTAGGCGAGGTTGGTTTTGAACTTTATAGAAACTCATGTTACCTTTATCTGATATTACATTTTTTGATGACTTATAAGCACAGCATGTCACTTTAAATGTACTTTGTCCATTGACAGTGATGTGTTTGGCTCCCAGTTCAATTTTAGCTCAGGCCCCAATGCAACTTGTAAACAGTTACCACGGCTACAGCAGAACCTGTCATCTAAAACTTTCCCTTTAAGGTGCATTTGTCTGTATTTTCACCTGCTAATTGATTAGTTACATAAACTAAAACTTTTGGCTTAGAATAAGGATATATGTTTGCATAAAACCTATTTATTCACCAGGTAGAGAATATTTCAGCATACCTTGCAGCCTGTGGCCAAAATACACCCACCTATACTAAGTGCAACATTTGCAAAAGCTCCTAAAAATAAAGGTGTACTTAAAATAATTATGTGGGATGTTTTGCTTAAGAAGAGCTATATTTTCGGTTACTGAGAAACAGAAGGCGAATGCACGCGACTAACAACTTTTTTTTTTTTTTTTTTTTGTCAAATGTGTATGGAATCAAGGAGAAGTTTTGTTAAAAATAGTTTCTAACACTCAGAAGTTTTGGAAGTGGAAATAGGTGCGGCCTGCTCTGACAATTTCTTCTTCGGCAAAGATCTCAGTAACTTGCAGAGCTCAGCCACATTATTACGCCCAACATGGTGTTTTGTCACATACACACACAAACAAAAAAAAAAGGATACTCAAGTTTTGACAAAGCATAAAGCAGATGCCGAGGTGGCAAATAAACTCCCGACCGAGAGAGAAGATGAGCAGAAATGTCTGATTCTGCAAAAGCGGTTGCTACGCTTGAGGACAGCGTCAAAGACAATCTGGAGGATTGTTGCAAAAAAAAAAAAAAAAAAAAGTTGAAAATGGCACTAAAAATATATGAGCTCACTCGTAAATCCTGCAGACACTCAGAGCCAGTGTGAGATATCATGAGAGGAGCTTTCTCTCACACTCTGTACTTGACTCCTACACACACTAGTATCAACAGGAAAGAGACAGCCAATGAAACTAATTGGGTGGTGTGTGCCTTATGAAAAGAACAGTCTGTACTGTCCTCGACTCCCTCCCACAGCTCTCTGACTGGCTGGAGGCTAAGTGGTCTGCTTTTCTTCACTCTGCCGTGATTGGAGCCCGGGAATGCCAATAACTAGAAACTTTTTTTCCCTCTCTTTTTTCTCCCCCCCTCCCCACACCCTCCTTTCCTCAGGACATACCCGTGTTGTTTTTTAACTTCAGACTGAAGGGATTCAGTAGTCACGGCCTGCACTCTGCTGCCGCTTCCATGCACAAAATGCACGCTATTTTTCTTTTTGGTCCAAAAAAATTAGTTTTATCTATTAATCTCTGAACTTAATTTGAACCTTATGGAAGAGTTGTCGAATAGTAACAAATGTCTAAGTCAAGACAAAAGTCACATCTCTTAACTAATGTAGCGATTAAATCTTACATTTTGTTCACACTGAATGGTGCTTCCAATAAAGTAAAATATACAATAGCAATTATTTGGCTCAGTTTAGCAATTTTATTTATTTATCTTAAAAAAAATGATGAAAATATATATTTACAAGAATGCACAAAATGTTGCTTTGGAAAGCTAAACATTAACCCACAAAAAAAAAAAAAAGACATAAATAAGTTAGTATAGCCTTACAGTGTTTTTCAAAAAAACAAAAACAAACAAAAAAAAACACTTCAAAGTTTTACACAAAGTGAGGGAGTGTCACTTTGTATTTCTGCCCTCACTTAAATGAGAAATGAATAGTGCAATTAATTACATGTTCCACATGAATGTCACACCACAAACACCATTCTTTGATTCACATATTTGCATAAAGAAGAAAGCCCAGTGGTTTTAACATATTTTTTCCATCGATGTTACCCTGGACCACACCTACCTCCGGAGGGGGGGAGCAAGTACGTCACTGAAATAGAAAGTCACCGAATTTTACAAAACAGGATTTTTAAGATTATTTGCAAACATTTCTTTAAAAAAAAAAAAAAAAGGTGGGCATTACTCAGCAGTTTTAATAATTTTAACCCCCCCCGTCTCCCTCCCAAACCTGATCCCATTTGGAAAATGAAATTAAATAAAAAATAAAAACAGGGAAAAAGAAAAAGACTGTAAACTTTATCTATCATGGCTGTTCCCAGTTTCGCGGATCCTCATCTTACACAGTGCGGACCAGGTGGGGCCTTCAACATCAACACTGTAGAAAAAGTGAACATTTTTGCTTCCATGTGACCCTGATGTTTAAAATCTGCATTTTTCTCTCTCTCTCTCTAATAATTATAATAATAATAATAATAAAAACTTACATGAAATACCTGAATAATGACACAAATTAGCATTTTTGTTTTATACTAAATAACTTTCAAATATCTCTGATGGGAATTGCACTGCAACTCCCTGAGTCAAACTCACACATACACACATTTACACAAAAAAAGGTATGAAAACCATTTGCTACATCTGACACATAGGTAGTAGATATTTATATATATTTATATATTTTTTAGATATATATATATATAAAAAAATATGAGCAAAATTCAATTTGCACACTGCTACATTGTCTGCTGCTTTTGAGGCAATTTTATAATAGAAAAAATATGAGTGCCAAAAGTCAATAGTGTACATATTCAGTGCTTGTGCAGCCTTCTGATCCTCCTCCCTTCTTTCCGATAAAGCTGCTTTGTTTTTCTCCGCGTCTTCTGTCAGATGGTGAGGAAGCCTACAGCGGCAGGTCTCAGCGCTCTGTGGGACGCAGAGGAAAAGGGGCCGGTGATTCACTTATGCGTGATACTACTACTCGTGCATTCACGCACAACACAGAGCAAGAAAGCATGGGGAGGTGAGGAGGGGGTGAGAAAAACTGAAGACATGAGAGTGAGTGGTGATGTTTACAGCGGTTTTGCATGCATATTTACTACGTTCGCACGCAGAATAGAGAAGAGTGCAGCGGCCATTCAAAGCGCAATGAAGAGAAAATGGTTTCTAACCTGGCACCGTTCAGCATGGGACCTCCTCCTCCTCCTGCTGCTGCTGCTCTGCCTGGCTTCCTGCACCGAGCGCCTGCTCTTCATCGTCGTCTTTGTCGGAATGCGACTTTTTGCCGTTACTCGTGCAATCGTTAGAGCAATGACCTGCAAAACCGAAATTGATGAATGCATAAAGTAAAAGATAAAAACAGAAACAAATAATAATGATGAAAAAGTTTGCACGAAGGAAACGCCTCCACTTTTCTTCAGATCGAGAAAAAGTCCCTCAGAAGAAAAAAATAAATACGAATTTACGTAAAAATGTAGTCGTATTAGCAGTAGAAGTAGAAAAGCAAACATACTGCAAACCGCTGATGAAATTATTCTATTTTCTTCCTGTTTTATCTATTTTTAAAAACATTTTTTTAATGCATGACAGTTGCAGTAAAGAAATTAGTTTTCTCACCTGCAGATTGTAAAGATCGTTTCCGCGAACCGTTAGTGTGAGCCGACCGCCTCTCCCTCCTCGTCTCCCGGCTGCCTTCGCCTGCCTGTCCCCGGGGCGGCTGGCTCCACCGTGGTGGCCTGCGGTAAAACTCCGGCGCGTCTTCGTCCTCCTGCCAGTCGTAGAGCCCCGGAGAGAGCGGCCTGTCTTCCACCGGGTCGAAGTTGTACTTGTCCCTAAAAGCCTCCACGGACTGCAGCTGCAGAGCCTCCGCTTGCTTCCGCGTCTCCTCCGGATCAGGTGTGCCGAACAGCACCCTGCGGACCGACCTGGCGTTGTCCAGCTGCCGCGCGTCCACCCGCTCCACCGTGGGGCTCGCGTTAGAGAGGCGAACGTCTGACATGTTGTTGCACATATGACAAGAGAGAAGGAAAAAAAAAACGCAGCAAAAAGAAAGGAAAGAAAATGGAAAAAAACAAAACAAGGTGTCGGTCCCTTTAAAAACTGCTATTCCAAAGTAGTATTCCCTCCAAATACAAAGTCACACGATCGACGCATGCATCCTCCGCGCCTATCATCCAAATTACGCCTCAATAAAAAACGGAATGGTCTCCAGAAAGGGGGGTGTTTTTTCTTCTTTTTTTTTTCTCTTCACGCTACCACTCCTGTCAGGTTCGTAGTAAAAAGTCTGATGAAAACAAGTCAAGCCATAACAGCCAACATGGCGTTAAAGAGAGATGTGAGCGAAGGAGGAAACTTGACTATTTAAACAGAGAAGCGATTCGTCAGGCTGGAGCACCGCCCATACGCGGCAGTGGGAACAACTGCAGAGCAGAGAAGTAGTGCAGAAGTTTGGAGTGGAGGGAGCCTTTTTTTTTTTAAAGGTGGAAATCTGAACAGTGTGGCGTGCAAGCACCCCACATTTAGCTGCTTATTTTTGAGACGAGGTAACCCTATAAAGACCTGGCGGAGAGATCCTCAATTATAGTTTTGTGTGGACTTTGACATCCTTACCTGTTAGGAGTCAATGTTGGTGAACCCCATCAAATCCAAATAGATTGGAGTTTGTGGTTGAAATATGACACAAATCACTACATTTGAGCACTTTGGCAAGGCTTTGCGTTTCCATCAACACCTTCTAATCGACACGTGCATATCTTTATACTCCTGCAGGATGAAACAGGCAGTAAACCTCCAGTAGTAGTAGTAATGAAGTGTCGCTCCGGGGCAGGATGCGCTATCACACGAATCAATCACTGCTCCATCTGATCTGGTGTCACATAAACACCAGCCTTGATTCAAACAGTGGTAACTCTGTTAAGGCCGGGCGGGGCTTTTAGGGTCAACTCTGGTGAAGCTCGTCCACGACGAAGGACCAGGAAAAAAAAAAAAAAAAAAAATCTTCACCTCTGCCACCAATGACATCAGCTGAGGAGGCCTGATGTCACTGTTGGCTCGGCGCCTATCGCTGTGAGACTTTGGCACTGGTGTGGTTTGTGTGCTTCACTGGGTGTAATTGCTGATGTGGGTTTAAAATTTAAACACCAAAAGGAGAAGAAGGGAGGAGGGTAGGAGGTGTGTGGAGGGAGGGGGGAGGGGAGACGAGGTGGAGTTAAATTTATAGCAAACTCCTCCTCGCTGGGGATTTGTTTGCATGACTTTTGTAACAAGTGAATAAAATCAGCAAAAAAAAAAAAATCAGTCTCGCGTAAGTTTTACAATGTCCCAACATCCACTCCCCGGTGATTATCATCTGGATTCCTTTGCAGCTTTTTGCCAGTAAAGGGGAAAAAAAAAAAAAAAAAAGAGAGAGAGAGAGAGAGAGAGAGAGAGGCCTGCCTTCAAGGCCATGCTGTTTCAATTAACCCTCGCAGAGTCTGAAAACATCTCGTGATAAAGGCAGCCGGGGCCATCTGTTATATAGATGTTATCGGGTTAGGATCACACTTAATCCATAACGTGCTTGTGCTGCTGTAAACGTGCACGCGGCCCTGCGCTAGAGCCAGCAGACCCAGGCTGGAAACGGACCTTTGATCGGGCTCAGCTGGATGGATGGGGGTGGAGGGAGGGGGGAATATAAGCGACGCAGCGGGAGGACGATCGGTTACGGCCCAAAAACGCAGAACCAACGGAAAATATTCCTCTCCGGGGACAAAAAGGAACAGGAATGACACCAAGGGATGAATCCCAAAAGCTACTTTTCAGTCCAACTGAGGAACTTTGTGTTGTTTGACATTTATTTAAAAAATATACACAAGTGCAGTAGGTTTACTGAAAAGATGACTTATGAAGTTTACTGCTTGATTACGATTTTATTTATTATTTAAAGACCCCCAGCTTCTCCAACATCATGATGCTGCCACCACCATATTTCACCATAAGAATGGCTCTTATGGTTCAAGGTGGACTTACCAGTTAAGGTGTAAAGTGGGCTGAAAACAAACAAATGCCACATTTTTCAATCGAAACCCTTGTTTGTTTGTTTTTATGTTCTGCTTGAAAATTATTCTCCATTAAACAAAATCTAAATTTATGTTTTTGGTTTGACGTAGATAAAAATGCTGAATTATTTGAAACATTTGTATATATTTGTTAACCAGTAGGCAGTGCCAGCTAGTGTCCTTTAACATAAAGGATGCTTTTGAATTTCAAATGAAAAGCAGGACCAGTCACATTTTGTGCGACTTGATACGGTTCTCACACAATCCCCACCGGTACGTCTAGTGCTGAACGTTTTGTTCCACAAAAAGTACAAGTTCTGTTGCAGTCTGGTGAGCGTGTTGGAGGACCTCGTGTGTCATGAGACGCCGGACTTTGAACTCTGCTTCTTCTTTGCCAGCTCGGCCCGAATCTGATGGGGGAACTGGTCCAGGTGCTTATTCACGCACTGCATGCAGAACCTCTTGGTGTAGAACAGGCTGCAGTCCTGCACAAAAGAAAAAGCACAGTACGTACCCGACGGATGGTGCTTACATGACGTACAGTTACAAAATAACTTTTTATTAAACCACTTGTGTATCCAGGTGTTAATAGCGAGTGAAAAACGTGTGCAGATTCATGGTGCTTAAATGAAAGCACCCATACCTCTCTATTTACATAATAATACATACATAATAATAAGTAAGTAAACAAGGAATGTAATTAAAGGAAAGTAAATGTAACATGGGACACGTGTGTATCTTTTTTTAATCAGTAGATTATTTTATTTATGTTTTATCACATAGGTGTTCATGTGTCTTACCGGTCCAACACAGACACACATGTTGCATAGGCTGCATGCAGATCCCAACACCAGAAACTTCTCCTTATCCGGACTGAATGGATCCTTAGTCACAAAACATTCCTCAAGCAACCTGATAAAAAGTAGAAACAGCACTCAGGCTTCAATTTTACTTAACTTATCTATTCTTAAAAGAACTACTATGATAAAATATACGATTAAGATCATACGGTGCCCTGAGTACAACGCAGAAACTGTAGGAGTTACTTTCTGCACACAAACACCACACAGAAGATGAAGCTGAAGCGTTGTTAGCTTTAGCACAAGCTAGCGCCAATACGGCTTCGCAAATGAGCGTTTAACGTAATTTCAACTTACACAATGGCTCTGGTGTTAGGTGGTTTCTGGCCGTAGTAGGTATATGATGTGCTCAAACCACATAACTGGCAACTGAACGTGTTTTGAGGGGTTTCAGTCGCAGTTTGCTCCATTGTTTAAAAGTAGAAAGTTGGTTTCAGTGGAAACCCAACCTGTTGTGTGAGCAAGTAGCGCCACCAACTGGAGTGGGGGTAATAAAACAACATATTGTAAAGTCCGTATTTTTATAAACAGAAACGTGATTATTAGTGGCTTTTGTGATTTATTTTAATTTTGATAATATATTAGTTGAGTCTTTTATATACCCAGCTATCAAAGAAAACATGAACTACATGATTAACTTTATTTACTAAATCTCATTTTTGTACATTTATATTACATGTCAAACCTTTTATTCATGTTAGCAGTATTCTAATCTCCTAAAAAAAAACATCCCCAAAATAGTTTTGTGTTATGTCATGGTATAATTTATTTCATTAGCACTTTTAAGAACAGCAAAAACTGATGGAAGCACTTCACAGTTAAGTCAAACAAAATAATAAAATTCATACAGAGTAGAAAACTAACCGCGTTGTAGTAAAAAGTAACATTGTGTTCCCTAAAAATTAGCCCACAGGGCAACATGTACAAGATAAACAGCAAGTGGATTCAAAATGGACCCCTGGGAGCCCCAAAATGGTGAGCAACTACAGAGCAGGAATAATCCCTAACACGAATGGAAAAACTATCATATGTGAGACATGATTTAAACCAAGTAAAAGTCTGAAAATGCATTTGGGTATTACTGAATAGAATGGTTTATTTACATTAGAGATCCCCTTGATAGTATGATTGGTGTAATGGCGAAGGAAAAGAAAGTCTGAAAAATCCTAGTTTTTGAATATTATTTCATTTGCAGACAAACGAGAATGGAAAAAAAAAATCTGTATCATTGCGACAATTGGGACTGTGGTTTAAAATATAAATAAATTTACATCTTCATAGGCATGTATCTGAATGTAAGTCACAGCACTGCAAAAAAGAAACAACATTCTATATATATTAATTTATACTATACTTCTACAGAATAATTACTTTACAGAAACACTTCCATGTACTGTACATGATTTTAAAAAATAGAATATAAAACTTAATTACTGCATACAAGATTAATTCAAAGTCACAGATGAAAAAATAAGGCATCGATCTTCGTTATTTGGCAGCGCCTTACCGTCCTCCTCTGTCGTCACTGGATTCCTGATATATTTACAAAATACTGCATGGACCAGTTTAACAGATGAATATGTTTTTAGTGCAAATATTTAATACTGGCCAGTGACTTGAATTCACAGGACTCGCACAAAGACATGCTTTTACAGGCAACCTAAGCTGAGGTCTGAGTTTTCAAGCAGCACTTTGAAAGATTCATATAAATGCGTAACATTAGACATTGTCATGTGTCGTAAATCTGCTGAAGCAGCACATGTTTACAGCACAGATTCAGGTATTTCTCTAGCATAGAAAAAAAGGCTAGATTAGGCAGATTTGAATAAATATGCACAATAAATAGGACTATTCTAACCCCACCTATGGACATCTGTGTTTCATACTGTTAAGCTTTAATCAGTGCATGTATTGCTTGAAGAATGTGCGCATAATTTAACTGCACTTTCAATTTATGAACAATAATATGAACTCTAACTCATTCTGTCAATACATGTCTCTGTAGATTTCCTGCAGGAGCGGATGCAGTGAAGTGTCCTCTGTTGTCTTGATATCCTGAACCAGCTGTGCGTGCTCTGTTACCAGTTCCCGGAGATCAGCCAGCTTCTGCAGCAGCCTGGGGAAGAGGAAAGCGTCATCTGGATGATTGGCCAGCAGGTGGAGCCGCAGGGCCTGGATGATGCTTTCCTGCAGCTGCTCCACCAGCGGTACATCCACCAGTCCCGGACGGTCTGAGAGGGAAGAATGGTTAAGTAATACCGGGTGCCGTTTGTAAAGCTACAGTAAAAAAAAAAAATAACACCAATAATTTGGGTTATTAGCCTGTCATTAGAGGAAAAACATGGATGTTAATTTTTCAAAGGCATATTTTCTTCTTACCATGTTTTTCATTCACTTAAACGTCACAGTTTCAAATTAAATATTTTAACAGAAAATTAAATATTTAGCTCTAACATAAATATTTAGTTAGCAAGCTAGATATTTAGGTAATATGCTAAATCATATTTAGTTTTAATTGGGAGCTAATATTTTGTTTGTATCTATACTTAGGAGCTAATAGCTTACTAGCTAAGTATTTAGTTTGGAGCTAAATATTTAGCTAGCTCAGAGCTAAAAGTTTAGTTTGGAGCTGCTAGCTTGTTGGTAACTCCAACACTCCACATGTAGCATTGAGTTAAATATTTAGCTTGCTAACTAAGTATTTAGTTTCAACCTGACCGTTAGCAAGCTGAATATTTAGCTTACGAATGAATAACGTGGTGAAAATATGATTTTGAAAAAAGAACCCCTACGTTTTGTTCTCATTTCAGGCATAATGACCCAAATTATTTTTAATTTTGGACTGTGTACCTTTAAGAATGCCAATCCATAGAGTAGCACTCTCACTTTACTTGGAAAAAAAACAATGGATATGCTCCCAGAAAATAGAGCAAGGTTACCTCCACAGCAGATGATAGCTGCCACAAAGAGGGCCAGGTCACTGTCATCCAGACCTAGAGAGTTGAAACGAGTGGCAAACTGGAATTTGGGCTCCATCATGTCGCTGAAAGGCCGCCGGAGACCTTTGAGGAATTCTCGGGTGATGAAGCCTCCGCCACGTGCCACGAGGAGGCCATCTTTGTTCATACATGAGGCCAGAAGGGTGAAAAGGGCTTCATAAACCGCATATTTCAAGAGAGTCACCTTGAAATATGAAAAAAAAGAAAAAAAAAGGTATAAAATCTGCCTAAACGTGGGCTAGCTCCAGAATAAACCACAAGTAATTGATTCTTTTAATCAACCTGATCATTCAAATCCAAGCTCTGAAAGCCGGGCACAGCTTTAGCGAACTCTGTTAGCTCTGTGACCGTCTCCACTGAGGTACTCTGGCAGCAGTAGAAGAGCCTGGCCTCAGCCTCCCGTTGCTGGAGCTCCTCACAAACCAGCGCTGGGATTATCTGTCCAGTTTGAAGATGAAGGTCGGGCTCCGCAGACTCAGTCCTTACCATGTGGGCCGCTAACGTCTTCTCGGCAAGCTGAAACGTCTCCATGTCATGGATGATAAAAGGCTGTCGATGAAGACAATGTTTGTAAGTTGTGCATAGTACAGGGCTAAAGGGGACAATTCTCTTAGTCATTTTATAAATAACTTGAAATAAGACAAAACTAACTTACAAGTAACTTTACAGGAACATCTAGGAGCTTTTTTTCAATAAATAATTCCTTAATATTGATTAAAAGTACATTATAAGTGAAATAATATGCCAGTGGGACAAGGCATTCTTCCCATATAACCTATGAGGAAAATGTCTTATAACTAGTTACTTTTCATCAATATTAAGGAACTAGTGACCTAAAACAATCTCCTATGGCGTTCTGAAAAGCTACATGTAAGTTAATCTAGTTTTATTTCAAGTATTTGCACAAGGAACTAGACCAAAAATGCTTAGTAAGATTTTGTGTTTTTGCAGTGTTTGCACAAGGAATGTATGTGGGAGGCAGCGCGTCACCGATGAACTTTATGAGTGAGACATGAGCTGGAAAGAGGAAACTTGCGTGGTTTCTTCAGTCAGTTACTCAGATGTAGATGTAAAGAACTTTAAAAAGCAGAAATAGTCCATCCAGTATTTCACAGATTTTTAAACGTTCTTACTTGCATACTAACACTGACTGGGAAAGCCACGTGTTTCTTCCATTTCCTGTGCGAATAGTCATGGGTTTCTCTGTAAGTAACCATCCAATCCAAACCTGATGTTGGCTTAGAGATTCTTAAAATAGTGTTACTAGAAACTGGTGGGATGCTTTTTGACACTGGAGATTATTTCAAGATCATCCACTCTTGTATTGGTCCCTCTCAGATTAGCTGCTAGCTTTAAAGCTCAAACTTATTTTTACCGATACTAAATGAAGACATCAAAGACTTATTTACTACAGGTAGTACAAGAAAGTTTAAAACCTTTATCAGAAATCCCAAACTATCTTTCATTTGCAATAAAAAGCATTCAATTTTCTTATTCTTTTACCGGCTGACTGGTTTTTCCGGTCAGTATGAGCCGGGCTTTTGCCTTGTTCATGTTGAAGTTCTTGATGTAGGCTTCGTGGATCTGTCTGACCAGGATCTTGTGGTCGGCCTTGACCGGATCTTCTTCTTCTGTTTCAACAACCTTGCTTGCCTCCTTGAGCTTCAGCTTTTCTGCTTGGGGCATGCGACCAAACCGGATGGCTAGAGGACAGAAGAAGTCCTATTAATTTCATAACATGCACCGAAAGCAGATCAGATTTTACCAAATACAGTTTAAGCAATTCTGCTCCGTGTTTCTTTTCTTCGGTGCACCATACGGCGCCTCTCACGTTTCAACCTACTTTAAGGGGTCCGTGAAACAAACCCGCTGACCTCTCTGCAGTCACAGCAAGTGATGGACCAGATGTAGACACGTTCTGAACCAGCTGCAACAGGACGTGGTTCTATAAATAACCGGCGGTGTAAAGGATGTAAAATCCCCAGCTAAATCACAGAGGGACATGTCCCACCGCTGTGAAGAGCACATGCAGATTCTGACTGAAAAAGATCTTCACTGTCATCCTGCACGGCTGCTTTCATAAATCTTACAGCGATTACATCTGAGCATGTTTTTTTTTTGTAATTGTCTGCAGTGATGGGAAATGCAGGGCTGTGACGAAACCAGGAACTTCTTTCAGCTCTCAAATGGCTACACTACTTTCTTGCGTCCATTATCTAACATAACGTGAAATCGTTTGCACAACTGAATCAAAACTGCACCCACGTGTCTACAACACCTTCCCCTTTCCTTCCTGATGCATGTTGACACAACACAGCATGAAGTGATCCAGTACATGCAGCTTAGACAAAGGAAAACAGAGAACAAAACAGAAAAGAAACACAGCAGCTCCCAAACCAACACTTCGTTAGTGTCAAGCATATTGCTAAGCGTTTGTTTCCAATCACTGTTTGGGTTCATCAAGTTTCTTTTTTTTTTTTTTAGTCCATATTGAATTATCTTTTTTAGTTTGCTTTATTAGTTTTACCATTATTTTTCAAATTTTTGTTAACCTGTAATCAGAATTTTGTCAAGTTCTTTAGATTACTAAAATCAAGATGCAACTCTTCTTTAAAAACAAAACAAAAAAAAAATGTAAACGCATCAGTTATTTCCATAACAGCAAACTAATTAATACAGTTTTTTTTTTTTTTGGTCTTTAACATTAATCTATTGTTGTTTTTACATTTGCTGAAACAAACACATAGAAAAACCCACATCATTTATTAGCATTATGTAGTCGTTAGTCAGGCTATCTACAGCTGGCTACGTAGCAAAATCAGCTTGTCAACCACAGCTTTAGACAGCATTGCCATAGCGACATGGTAACATTAAATTGATTTAAAACAGACTTTACCGTTGTGGGACATCCCTACAGACACACACTTTTGGAACCTGCAGTACTGGCATTTGTTTCGATTCTTCTTCAGGATCTTACAGCTGCGTTCACACTTATCATATTCCAGCTTCAGTCTGATGGTCCTCCGAAAGAAACCCTGATTGAGACACACGCACACAAAAATATGCTGATTAGCCATATTTGTATTTAAAAAATAAATAAAAGAAACTATCCTATGCACATTAATACACACACTTAATGTAGCTCTTCCAGCTTCTGCACAGAAAAAAACAAAATAGGTCATTCTTATTCTAATTTTGAGCTTCACCACCTTGAGCTTCAGGTTCGGCTGTTTAAAGCATCAACAAAGGAATGTCTTCAGCTTAAGAGTGTTAAGTAAGATTTGTCTGTCCCAACATCAGGAAAATAAAGCAGTAGAGTCGTAAAAGTTGGATAAAAAAAAAGTTAATGCTCTGGTTTTGTCACTCATTATGTGACATGAAACAAGTTGGATTTATTTGAATTTCTAAAACTCAATGACTTAAATCCCTGCATCATGCTGGAAAACACAGCAACACATAATTATTAAGTTAGAGGAAGATATAAGAATTTCACTGAAAATCTGAAAAGTGTGCTGTATATTTCAGTCTGAAACTCATTTTCTTCCAGAAATGACTTGCAAATCCCAAAATTATCCCCCACAGCATGATGCTGCCACCACCATGTTTCACTTAACCAAAAAGTTAAAGGATGCATGAACATTTTGCAGACTACGTATCATTCATACGTTTATTAACATTTTTAGACCTTTTAAGACTTAAGAGAATAATAATGTATATTTCTCAATTAGATAATTCCCTTAATAGTTGAGTATGGTAATCACTCTCTGTCATTTTTACCCTTTTTAGTTTCTTTATTGTTATTATCGCAGGGATAGAAATCAAAACCGTAAAAAGCTGTAAACACCAATCTTTCCGAGAAAGCTCCCTGATTGGGCGGGACAGGATACAACCCTCCAACACTCACTCACGGCCCTGAGCCAACACAAGCAAACAGATGTCACACACATGCCAAAACATATGATCCTCTGATTTACTTTCACCCGCACACATCAATGAAACATCAGTCAGGACGCTCTACAACGCTCGCTGTCAAGTAGGGAAAATGAATTTTCTGGCAATATATCCGGAGCCACACGGCCATAAAAATACACCAGCCATCATCCTACGCAGCATTTTGGCTGCATTTATCCTGAGGAGCGCTTTTGGCACATCACTATTAAAGGTTATTATGTGTCACATATCAACATTTTTGTGTCATTTTTAACCAGAACCAGCTGGTTTTGTGGGCGAAATCTTTGTGAATGCTGTTAAAGTGGGGCGACAAAACATAAAGTTCACCATATGATAGTCATTAGAGAAGGAGTACAAGACAACAGAGCTGGGGAAGGGAGGATAAATGTGTGGTTGTGCAAATATACATGTCTGTGACTGGGGGAGAACAGAGGAGAGCAGAGGCAAATACAGAAATTTTACATGTGGAGTAAAAAAAACCCTTAGTGTTCCTCGAGAGTAAATTTCTCTCTAAGTAAAAAGATGTCATTAAAAAGTACATTAACGTTTCAATTTCTAAATCTAACGAGCCTTACCTCAAATTAGTGTAAGTACAAACCACATAGATCCACAATATTAGAGCAGAGAACCCCACTTTCGCTGGGTGGGGTTGAACTCTGACAAATAAAACAATAGAAAGAGCATTCACAGCTAGCATGCTGGGATTTTTCCATGATGGCACAACATCGGCCAGAGAAATGTGGGAGCAAAGTGCCACTACAGTTCACCTCTGGTGGGTTCAGGCTCCACGTCACCACATGCCAAATTCGGAGCAGAGGCATTGTGACACGGTGGATTACGTGCCAAAACAAGCAGCTGCTCTGACGACAAGATAAGTGCCGTAGGAGGAGATCCTAAGAGGTGAGTCATAAGACTCCCTTTTAAAGGGAAATGTGCACAGCAACTTCCAAACTAAGCAACCACTAAATCACAGGATCCACTAGTATTACGTCTTTTTATGAGATTTTATTTAAAATCTTCTGGTATTTAAGAGTTCATGATGCCAAGAGTTGTAAAAAGCTTTGCAGGGCTACTGAAAGAGCCCACAGCATCACAGAACCTCTTTGAACTACGAAATTAATCAATTAATCGCATTATAAATTAAAATGAGCCTGACAATGTTCATTCTGATGTAGGGGAAAATTTGATTACAGACTTTATAATCTATTTTATTTATGGTTTTGGTGGTGTGTGGTTCTTATTTTCTTTTTAGTTGTTGTGTTTTAGTTTGGATGTTTAAAATATTGTCCAGTTCTGGTGTTGTGTGTTCTTTTAAAATTAAAGTTTAACGGTCTTCGAGAGGGTGAATGTTCATATTACTTGATCATGGTGTGATAACAACATTATGGTTTATCATGATAGTTACTAAGAGATTTTATTGTCTAGCAATATTTGTTGTTGTGACAGGCCCAGACATAACCCTCTGGTTCTTTCCCATTTTGAAGAGTGGTTAACAGAAATGGACGCTTGTGTCAAGTTGTATTAAAACCCGAGGGAAACAGAAACATCATTACAAAAGCAAAAAGTAAAGTCAAATCTATAAAAAAGTCATTTAGGTGCTCTTATTTTGAAGATATGTAAAGTTTTGCTGTACATCTTTATGCTATGCTTTACATAGCATAAAACAAAATGAAAAAAGTGTTATAGCTTAATGTGTTTTTCCCCCTGAATAACTGTGATCAAATCAAAATTAATAATTTTGCCTCTCTAATGGAAGAATACATTATTTCAAAATATCTTAACCATTGTATTTGTCTTTCTGTCTCTCTTGTTTCAAGTTGGTTTAAGTGTAAATTTAACATTAAATTACAACCCACAGAAAAATCTTATTTTACTAACTATGTTCCTTTTGTTTTGCTGAAACCCTCAAGATAAAAGTTTAAAAGGACATGAAAGAACAGCACACGAAGATTTGGGTCAAAAACGACAAATAGCCTGTTTTTGTTTTCCTCTGGGTTTTGCTCGACGACAAAGTCACACGACCAGACAAACACTGCGGTGTTTATCCGCACCGGTTTCAACATACTCGCACAGGGATCTAGTGACTGCAGCTCAAGGTCTGCCACACACACAACGTTCTCTGTGCTGAAGCTTATTAAATGATCACACTTAGGCATCCATGCTGAGCTAAACTATCAACGCTGAAGACTGCTCTCCATGTGTGTGAGAGAGGCGACAAGTGAACCGAGGGCGCCACGTCACCCACCTCACATGACCCGGCAGCCTGCATGCCTCAGAAACTTTCCACTCAGCCTGGAGGTCATACACCTCTGCAGGACGGGTCTGGCATGCGTTTGGATGATGCATGCCGTCGGCCAGTCTTGTTTGCGTGCGTGTACAAACGCTTGCACGTTTCCCCCTCCCGACCCAAAAGCAGTTCACTGAAACTGGTGTCACTATGTGGCTGTAAAGTTCCCGTTCGTCTTACCTTGCAGCCCTCACATGCATGCACTCCATAGTGAAAGCCTGAAGCTTTGTCTGTGCACACCCTGCACTCGAGATTAAGGGGGCTGCTGTCCTCGTCTGGACAAAGCGATGCGCCGCACTCCCCAGGCAAAGGACTGGAGGCCGGAGTCAGAGTATCTGCAGAAGACAGAAGACAAAAGAAATGATTGTAGTAGAGAATACAGGCCTTAAAAAGAGTTTTTAAGGAGAATATCATTGAAATTGTACCTTTCAAGGAATTAATATACACCTTTCTCATGAAAATTAAAGAAACATCCAGTTAGCATAGCATTAGCTTACTATATTTATTTATTTTAACTTAAGCTGACAATTTGGCATTTGGATTTAGAATTATTAAGTTTGATGCTTCATTACCACCTGCTGTCTTTCCAATAGTAAACTAAACTTCACTATTCTTTCCATTGACCTAATCTCTCTGGCTTTGTACAATGTTAGCTTTAAGGTTAGCATAAAAGTCTTGGTGTGCTCCATCTGAGTTTCAAGTTTCAAGACGAACTAATGTGTCCTGGAGCCTCAATTTCAATTTGAAATGTTGTGGGTACCCCAAAAAACAGAGCTTAGCTTAGCTTTAGCTTGTTTTCCTTTTTTCTAAAAGAATTATGTCACCACTAGGCACCCCTCTGGTAATATATATATAATTAGATTTTATTGTGTCCTAAACTAAAAAAAAAAAAAAAAAGGAAATAACTGATTTATCTATTGTTATTTTTTCAGCGATTACACTATAAGCACATGTGGACAGTGCCTGAAGAAGGAGATCATAAAACAACATAACCACTTCAAACCGGTCGATGATAATGTTTTGACATTTTAAGACAAGACTGTGCCCACATTTGAAAAAAATAAAATATGTTTAAATCACTTTGGAGTTGCTTTGCTATATCTACAACATAGTATACCGTCTGCACCTGAATGTAGCCTGGCAGCTATTGTGAAAATCCTCAAAAATTAACTGGAATGCCTTTAGAAACTGAAATTGTAGAGAGCAAAGATAAAGGTGGGTGAATCTGAAATGATAATTAACCTGGTCTCAGACAAACGATTAGCTGTTCCTGCTGGTTTTTGATGTGAAAAGCGTAACGCTTTTGAGTTTGGTATTGGAACTTTGTAGAAATACCAAACTACGGTCCTAAAACAAAAGGTACAAGGTCCATCAATACAGATTATCAGTCCTGAAATTATGCTCATTAACTTCCTTTGGGCATTGGTTCAGTGCCATTACTTACCCAATGGGATGGAGCTGCTGGGCCCAGAACCAATGGCTTGGTACTCTGGAAAATCAAATCCCAGTGAGTTGTCTCCTATTGACTGGGAAAAGTCAGGAAGATTCTCTATCAGGTCTCCACACAGCGGACTGTCCAGGAGGGATTCCCCAAGAGGCGATGGGGGGCTGTAGAGTTCGGCGGCCATGTTGAAGATCGGGGATCCAAACTTATAGGGATTACCCATCACTCTCCAGACTGTAACTGAACGGCAGGGAAGGCAAGGTTACACAAGATCCTTAATCAAAAATGGCTGCATTTTAAACCACCGGTTGGACAACTTTAGGAGGATTAACCTCCCAACTGAAGCAAATGCTGGTAGTAGAGGTCTAGTAAGACTAACATGGATGTAAGAACCCAGGTGAACCCATGTTCATGGGACGTATATACATACAGCAGTATAAACAGAATGGATATTTTGATCTTGTGAAGATTAGAGAAAATTCTCAACTGAATTTTTGTTGTATAAGACAGTACTGGTTTTTCTGGCAATGCGGGGTTAAATAACAATGCTTTCAGTTAATAAAATGTTATGGTTTGCTGACGTGTGAGTCAACACCTCATTATGTAGCCATTCATTTATGTTCTTTACCTGCCTAATCTTGTTCAGGATCTCAAATGATCTGGTCTTTCTCTTGTTTGAATAACATGCTAACTTCCTGTATTACTGGTCCATCTTACTGTATTCACAGAGCAATATAATTTGGACTGAAATCTACAGAAAAATTGTAGCTCACATATCTGAACAAACATTTCACAAACTAATGCTGGAACACGTTGCCTCTTTGGACTCTCGTGTCGAGACGCTGACAACGTGATTGATCAACACAGGCTTGTTCTTGTTTATCTAGTCTGTGTTGCGGCATTTCAGAAGACAAGTCCTGACAGATCGCTACATTTGGGTGACGTTAGAATGAAAGTGTGTCTGTGAACATAGAGCGTCATAGAATGTATGAAGCACAGAGCATATGGTGAAACCGTGAGACAGCTGTTGGTCAGTAAAGAGGCTTTGATGTGAAGAATCTGCCCTCTGACTGACTGAGGCCTCAGACTGTCAGCACACATTTCCCAATGGCTACGTCTGGAAGCAAGTTCACAAAGTTTGTTTTATTTGTGGCATGTTTGGCCATCCTTACCGTTAGTCAATTATCAAAGCTTATTATTTCTTGAAAGGAGGTAGGGATTTGAGGAAAACACCATTTTTGGATCTTAAATAACCAATATTTGCCCTAGATGAAAGATGACGAACAGCATTGCTACACTATTCTGTACTAACCAATATTAAAGTGCCCTGCAGAGGACAGTGGGGGGAGTTAAGGGTCACTGGAATATTTGTACACAACATTTCTGTTTACAATGTGGAACAGGATGTTTTGCACTAAACATACAATATTTCATACTTTTATAGCTTTGGTTGTTTAATATCAGATTTTTTTAAGGAGACATATGCGGGACAACCTTTGTTGCCGACAACTTGTCAATTTACTCACCATTTTATTTTAGTTTGATCAGTGGTTGTAATCATTAAAAAATCGGATTAAGGTGCAAAATTATGAGATTTTCTCAATTTCTTATGTCTTCATGAAAACACTTCACTGCATGTAAATAGGAAGAGACAAAAACTACAAAGTTAAAGTAAAACAAGTCGACTCTATTCTTTAATAAGGCTTTGAACATCAATTTACTTGATCAGTTTATATCTGCTTAATATTATAGATTTCTTGTTTCATCTGTTTTGTCTTGGAACAACACAGTGTTGCTTTGTTGCATGCTATCCTATTTTATTTCTAAAAACAGTGAGTAAAGGTCAACATCTTCAACATTTCTCTGCACTGTAAAATTACTAAACAATTCACTGGCTGAGTTTCGACCATGCTGAGTGACTATACTTCCCTTTCTCTGGATGACTCCGGCCCATGCCCCTAACATTCCCCCATCACCTCAGAAAGCCATTGTGTTTTACCTCCCCTGAGGAACACCAATCCCAGTGTGATCTATCTTTAGAGATAGATCACACTGGATCATATAGGTCTTGATAAATCAAGACCTATATGATCTTGATTTATCCTAAATGCAGTCTTTTATATATTTTGATTTTTTTAAGAGTAATAAAGAGTAAGTTGGAGGGTTTACAACTACATCAGAAACTCTAAGGCAAAACGTTTTGGTGTAAATTAGCAGCAAAGTTGAAAATCTACAAGAATCAGGCTTACTAGTCTAAAATCACAACCAGTTTAATAATTAAATTAATAAATTACCTGAGCCGCTGCCACTCGAAGCATTTCCAGATTATGTTGAAAGTCTGTCGGAGACCAGATGAGAGAGGGAGGGAGGTGTTTTGGTCCTGTGACCGGATCCGTCAGGACCTTGACGCGTCACCTCTTCCTCCTCCCTCCGCTGTCAAAAGCTGCGGTTCTCCTCCCCAGGAAACGCCCCTTGACACACCTATAGATCTAACCAATCAGATCGAGCGAATGAAAAAGCAGACATCGCTGATTGGACCTGTCCGCAGTTATAAATTTAATAGAATATGATCTATGCACGTAATTAAGCGTAGCAGAGAGAGAACTATGGAGAACCAAAACTGCCACAATTCAATAAAATGGATAAATAATTTTAATAAAACTGAAAATGAATGCACTAAAACCTATGGAGTGCCCAAAGTGCAGCAATTCAATATAATACATAAGTAGTTTTAATAAAACTGGAAATTAATGCACTGAAAATACGGAATGACAAAAGTGCCTAAATTTAACAAACACATAATTACTTTAATTTAATTAACTAAAATTACAAGTCAATCCATTACATTATAAATTAGTTCATTTGAATAATAATTCACAAAACCCTACAAACTCATTTTTGATAAGGTATGGTTACCATGTTGCCTAAATTATGGAGGACCAAAAATGCCACAGTTAAATTAAATAAACTATATGTTTCTGACAGAATTTAAATACGTAAATAATTTATGGAGGGCAAAACCCCGAATAATTGCTCAGTGACTTATTATTCTTAAAAAAAAAGAGCAAAAGAAAAAAAAAGAAAAAACAAGAGGAAAATCCAATGAATAATTAGACAAAGTATGCATAAGTACTCAAATATTGTAATTATTTATGGAGGGAGGGACTAAACTTTACAGTTGAATAAATTATTGTATATAAATGTTAGAATTTAAATAAAATTGTAAATTAATAAATCTGTGTATTATCATTTAAAGTTGTACATTTATGGAAGTCCAGTAGTGTCAACTTAGTTAATTCAATTAAAACTGGTTATGGAAACATTAAACGATCAAGTCATTTTAAAGTAATTGGATAAATACATAATTTAAAATATTGTTTTGACTACATTTGAAGCATATTTTATTCAAATATTTATTCATATTTTTTTGTTCTGCAGTGGAGCATGAGATGATGAAATTTGTCACTCTGGCTAGTCAGAACAGTCAAATCTCCACTGGAAGTCCACTTTGAAACAATTATCTTTTAATTAAATAGCAACATTTTTTTAAAAAAAATATTAATGCTTACATAAAATATAGCATATTTATAATATATTGTAATTTGAGCAACTGATTTCAAAATTATAATTCAATAATTATCATTTCTTGCCAACAATGGTTTTGGTTAAAAGAAGAAGAAAAAGGAAAACAAATCACTTTTGACAAACAATGGCATAAACAATCATTTTTAGGAAGGTGATATTTACATATCTTAGATAGTGACACTTTTGGCCTTCCATACTTGCAAAGCAATTTTCGCCACTTGAACAATATTCCTATAATTTGTAATTGTCACTATTATCCTGATAGTTCCAACTTTTATGCCATTAGTGTTAGATTCATTAAGCAAAATCATTAGTGCAGATGACCAGGACTCACTGGAAATGCCCTCCCAACACGGACAGTGTCTGGCGCCATCTACTGTGAAAGAATGCATGGCAACGATTCAAATGTGTCCTCATCCCATCCTGGGATTTAAACTGCAAACCTTTTGGCTGTCATCTTTTCCTGTTGACTTCCAAACTCCTGCTAGGCAGCTTGGTGAGTTTTAGACAAAGAGGTGGGTGTTTCTGTCTGTGCTTTGTTTTTTACGGCGACACTCTGCTCAGGTTCTGAACAAATCGGAGGATTTATTTTAAGCTTTAAATCCAGATATGATCTTTTAGTAAAATATGTAAAATCCCATCTTGAAAGTTTGACTTTTCATCCTTATCTTTGACCCTGGAAATTAATTGTTTGAACAGATGGGTAATAATAATAACATTTAAAAAAAAAAAAGACAGATGAGGAGATAAGCTCCAGAAGCCTCTTAGATACTGTGAGTGTTTTGTTATATAATGAGCTACTTAAAAGGGATTACATGCCAGGATTTCAAGGAGAAAATATTTCAATAATTAGCTTTGGTGTAGAAAGAAGACCCGACTTCAATCGTTTTCTTGCACAGTTATATCTTTATTTAATTAAGAAGGAAATACATGGCAAATCAATGAATAAACCAAGCGTACAGTTTTTGTACAATCTGTACAAGGAGTCATGTTTCAGCGAAAACGCCTGCTGAAGCAGCATCACTTACCCATTCAGAGACGAGTTTGAAACTGAATACCAGTCATGTGCCAAGTGTTTTAAGGGTCATTAGAAAGATGATAAAGAGGTTTGCGCTCCTGTGATGTATTGCTGCCCTCCAGGGAAGGCAGTAGGTTGTATAGTTAGCTCCTGATGGGGCAAAATCACAACCCTGAAACCACACAACCTACTACCTCACCCTGTGCGAACACCATGAGTCTCAAGTCAAAAGAAGACGTGAAGCACAACTACCAAAAGGGAAGAAAACTACAAAAATATCGATGCATTTAAACAGAAGACTATGATTAAAAATTTGAAACATTACACTGTGAGAGGGAATAACATGACTAAACACTGCTGTTCGATATATTTCTGTAGTTAAAAATAACATTTAATTTCTTATTATAAAGGCTTACTTTGATATAAAATTATTTGTTGTAAGTTAACATTAGAATTAATGTTTGTTTTCAACCTATGTCATAATGTAATTGCAATTATGGCGCCAAACAGGCTAGGACCGCCTCTGCTTGTTAATGAGTTAAAAAATATACAACAGGATGCACACAGATTATCACATTAAAAAAACATCGGATGTTCCTGTAAATCTGCAGGACGTCTCGGTGTGTCATGACAACGCAGCCATCACAGTCACTTCAGGAAAGACAGTAAGTTGTATAGTCATCTGACAGCTTGGGAATGACCCTAAAACTATACAACCTACTACCTCACCCCAAAGGACAGTTTGTCTCTTGCTGCTGCCACTTGTAAATCCTCTGCAGTTTAACCTGTGGAAACAGCAACTTAAAACAACTGACAGACGTACACAAGATAAATTTGACTAATTTTAACCATTAGTTACAGGCAGGCACGGGCCGGCATTTGGGTGTCCTCTAAAATTCATCATTCATATTGCTGTCCTAGCTGGATTTGGCATAGAGTAGCGCTGATTTGTTTCTAATTGTTGCTGCACACTGCTGTTCAGCTGCACTTTTTTCCATGCTTAAAGGAACATAAGACAACAATCCCAATCGTAAAAAACCCACCAACAGATTCATAATGTGGAAAATAAAGAATCAATCAATTAATGTTCTCAAATTACTAGCAGCATGTTTGCTAAGTAGCCAAATGTAGGTCAGCTGCAAGATGCCCTGTTAAATAGAACTTAAACATGAGAATTTTAATAATCAATTATTTTTCCAGCAATTGGAGTAATTTTTTAATTTAATTCTTGCCAAAGTTTATGCATTTTCGTTATATTTTTAAGTAAATACGCTGAAATCCTCAATATTTAGCAGATTGTTAAAATTTCCTATTTTCACCTAAGTTCACTTAATTTATTACCCATCTTATATTTTGAACCCAGAGTCCATATCAACACAATATAAACAAGAAAAATTATATTTCCAAAGTCGTTAAAGGTGTTTTTTTCTCCCCTCATTAATCTGATTATATCAGCAGTGTTTGTTCCATGCTTGAACTGGTTAATGTGAAGATGTTTTCCCTTTTTTTCCCCCATCCCTGAGTCAAGAGTGTAATTTAACACAGCTGTCTACTTCCTGCACGTCACTTGGAGTTTTTCAGGTCACTTCCCCTCCACAGTGTCAGGTCTGAGCGCTCCATCAGCTCACCTCGTCTCTGGTTTCCTCAACCTGAAGCTGACAAACGAGAGGAGAGAGTGAGCTGCTGTCGGCTTGATTCCAGACTTTCGCTTCCTATCTGAGGCGGGAGCGCTAACGTGGCCGCCTGCACACGCCGAGGTGAATCCAAGGGTTCGGATGTTTCCACACTTCACGCACGTGAACGATCCGAGTACGAATTTTTATAAAAGTGAACATCTTGTTGGTGACTAGCCTGGGGGGGGAAATCTGTGGGAAAATACTCAAAACAAGTTGATGGAGCAGATGGGTATAAATATGCATTTCTGAATGTGCATGAGAGGTCACACTGACAGGTTGTGGTGGTTTCAGGGAATTTCCTGAGTGAGAAAGGGCTCCGAGGCTGTGGCTCCGCTGCGGTTTCCCCCTTCAAGTTGACGAGCGACAGGAGACTGAGGCAGGGTCGAACTTATAAAAGTGACTCACTGCATTAACTCCTCTCTCGCGCACACGCATGCACCAGGTTGCGGCTGTTTTATAGCAGGTTCAATTATCCCATAAATGCCACCCAAATCCCCTGAATGAGCCACTTAACGTCCGAGGCCTGCGAGGTGCACAGCCGACCCGAGCATTTCACTGCCGAGCTCGGATGCTGTCGCGCAGCACCGTTTTTATCCGATAATGCAAAGGCCGAAAGATTGAAGGAGAAACAAAAAAGAAAAATTAAGAAAAAAAGAAATTAAAATCTTAAAAATATGACATTTGTAGTTCTTCTTGTAGAACGAAAAAATCCTGCTGAAAACTGTAACTTTGAATTATTGTTTCAAAATATAGTTACTTCAAAAAGCTATAGTACACTTATGTGAATCATTAGGAAGTTTAAAAAAAATCAAACAAAAATAAACATTTTGCACATCTGCATAAAAATGATGTGGGTTGAAAGTGTTTGCATAGTAGCAGGGGGGTTTTTTTCTCTGCAAAAAAGAAACAACATGAGGCTGGAGTTGGTTTCTAATTTGTCACTCTATTAAAGGGCACAGTATTACAAACAAAACAAAAAAATCCAGAAAAAACTGTGCTAAAGGCGTTTTTCACTGCTTCTTAGTATTGATACCAACTCAGATTTGTTCCCTTTTAATGCTCAGAGATTCTTTAAGGAAGTTTGTAAAGTTATCTAGAGATGAAAAGGCAGTAAAATTGACCTTTATTGACAATAATGTTAAAACTGGAGATAAACCTTTCAGTCGGTCAAAGATTATAATCTGCCCGTTTCTCCTTGATCTGCTCTAATTGCTGATCAGCAGCTCAAATTCCAGGAAAATTTTTTTTTAATTCTTCAAATTCTAAGAATCTAAAATCTCCAACAATCTTCAGTCCATAAACGCATCGAGCAATCGCTTCAATTTAATGCTTGGGTGATAACGTCAGGTATGTGAGGGACATAATTAGAATTTCCTTTTATCATATATATCATATTTTATCAATGAACATTTGTAATACTCTTGCACGTGTTATAGACTTGAAAACCTGCCAGAAGATAACGTCCACTTCAGAAATAAACAACGTAATGAGTTCGACTTGTTTGTTGTTAGAAAATGGAATAAAGAAGAACATTTTCTCTGCTCAGTTCTGTTTTTCTAATACTTGCTCCTTTTTAAAAAAAAATCCTCTAAATGCACACTTAAACTTGGGGAATTAAAAACAAAAACAAACCCTTTGGAGCCAAAGTTGTTAATGGGATTGACTGAATGAAATTGTCACAAGGTTGTTAAAAGCTTAAAGTTTTGAGCATCGTGAAGACTTTCTAATCGCTCTGCGTGCAGTTGACCCAAACCGCCAACAGGTGTCATGTCTCCCCAAGAATGTAAAGGGGAGTCTGTGCAGAGCAGCGGCGCTCGCTCACAATGAGGCCTTTGTGCAGTTCCGGGGTGCAGGCCAGCGTGCACTCGTGTACAGTTTCCCTCTAATCTTCATTTGACCTTTAGGCTGAAGGCTTTTCTTTCCCCCTTTTCTCCCCCACGACTAATTTCCCTCCAGGAGATTATCTTGATGCTGCTGCACATGCTTACCAATACATACCGACTTTGACGAGTCGCTCGCTGTTGTGCGCCGCGAGCGACTTTGTTCAGCAAATTAAAGGCAAACTGGAAGTTGTGTTTGTATGCCTGTAGGCAGCTTGGAGCGAGAAAAAAAAACTAAATAATGCAAATTTGCAAACTTCAGTGAAGCCAAGAGGCTATCAGGAATCTGACAATTCAGCAACACACACACACACACACACACACACACACACGCACACACACACACACACACACACACACATATATATAAATGAATGTGACAACTAAGCTCCCAGCTTCAGAAGAGCAATAAATTTTTAGAAAAATACGTTCAACTAACCTCAATTTTGACTTCCAGCCAGAAAAAATTGAGTAACTCCTAAATAATGAGCCTGTGAATGAAAGAGAAGAGTGGAAATAAATACACAGTCTACACACACACGCACACGCACACACACGCACACACACACACGCACACACACACACACACACACACAGTAATAAACACTGGGCTTTCAAAGCATTTATACAAAATCACATAAATATGATGGCACAGACACACACACACAGCAAGGTGTGTCTGTTGTCAATAGTGCTGATGGTACATATGTTACAGAGATCAGCATGATGCAGCTGAATTTAGACTGGAAGGCTTTATTACTGCACTGTGGACTGGCCAGTGTTAAGAAGCCTTATAATTATCTCCCACTCCAGAAAAGTTCCTCTGTAGCAGCAGAATGACTTTAAATCCTGACTACTTAAAAAAGAAAAAAGTTATTTAAATTATTTTCTAGGATGTGGTTTATGTTTTAAAAAACGACAGCAGTAATAAATGTGTCTTAAAATAGATTTTAAAAAAGCAGCAGGCATTGATAATACCGGCTTTTTTTTTTATAGATTTTTAGTTTTATATATTGAGTCAGAAAATAATTAGATGTACACATAAATCTGTATCTCTCTCTCTCACACACACACACCCACACACAAGCATTACTCTTTAAAACATCTTTTAAAATATAAAATCACATACAAATTTTTATATTACTATAATATTATATTTTATATTTGATTTTACATTATATAATGTAAAATAAAAATACACAACCATTTGAAATAAATTTCA